>NC_081564.1:5050251-5203375 GCF_022355385.1 Mustela nigripes
CCGGGAGAGGCGCCCCTCGTTCCCCCCTCCCCCGCGGGCTGGTGTTCCTGCTGTCTGGGCCTGCCTCCCGCGGCTGGTGACGCCTCATTGGGCCGCCTCCTGGTCCCTCCCCCGGGCTGTGCGGATACTTGGGATGCCACTAGTTTGGGAAGTTGGAATTCAGAGCTGATCCCACTTGGGCTGGACCCGGAGGCCCCAGGCCCTAGTGCTGGGGGAGCCTCCCCGGAGACCTGCAGTGGGGGGCACTCGTGGGGCGCGCCTTCCTCACCCCAGGCGCTTGCAGAAAAAAGCCTGAGGGAGGGAGAGAGGGCAGGGCGGGCGGGAGGAGGGAGAGACATGCTGTACCTGTGAGCTGCCGTCGCCCGGGCCCAATTAGCGTGGGGCGCCCGGCGTTATTTTTACATTGTAGGTTTATTTTTTTGGAAGCTAGTGTCCTCCCGCCGCCTGTCGCGCGCTCCGGCTCGGCTCTGCGAGGGTCTGGTGCAGGGAGCGGAGGCGGATCTGTTCTGTCGGCTCAGCCTCCTCCCTTCCTCCCCCTCCTCCTCCCCCCTGTTGGTGAGAACTGGTTTTATTATGATTATTTTTTTTCCCCCTTTTGCAGATTTGGAGGAAGGATGTGTGAGGGAGGGCGGGGGGGGGGGGGGGGGGGAGGGGGGGGGGAACCCTGTGGGCTGGTTGGGGGAGTTCTCTACACGTTGGGATGTGTTATCGGTGGCCTTGACTTTGCCCTTTTTTTAAAAAACGAGATCTGGGTCCTCGCGGCTGCTTTGATACAAGGGGCTCTCAGGGCCAGGCGCGAGCTGGGAGGGCGTCCCAGGGCATTGTTGTGTACCTCGTCGTGGGTGGCCTTTTTTTTTTTTTTTTTTTTTTTTTTTTGGTTTTGGATGTGGTGGGGGAAGCAATCAGAGAAAGGAAGAGATGTGAGCCTGGATAGCCAGCCTTTCACTGCCTACTCTGCAACTCAACTCCCTGGGTTCGAATCTTTCTTTTGTCACTTTCTTGGCAAATTACTTAACCTCTCTGTGCCTTAGGCTTCTCAGCTGCAAAGTGGGGTACCATATTCCCGAGTTCCTAGGGTTGTTGTGAGAACCGAGAGTGGTAATCCCTAGAACGTATTTGTGTGAATGTTACTATGACCACTTCGTTGTTATTATTACTATTACTAGGTTCTAAAACTTGGACTTTAATCCAACAAACTAGAGATCTTGAGAGACGGGGCCGACTTGCCTTTTGCTGGGGAGTGGGGGATCTCGTGGAGGAAGGATGCTTTCTTCTCCCCAGCCCCCACCCCGCCCCCCACTCCGCTTTTCCCGGTTGCGGAGCCGGGCAGGTGGTGCCTTCAGCCCATTGAACAGATGCAAAGACCGAGCCTGGTGGAGGGGTGCGCACAGGTCCTGGAGCAGGTGCCGAGCGGTGAGGGTATCCCGGGCGCTGTCTGGCTTCCCCGCCGCCGCCTTGTCCCTGCTTGGAAATTTACCGCCGCCGCCGCCGGGTGCCCAGGGAGTCTGCGGTGCCCAGACGTGGGGGCGGGAGCTGAACGGGGGCCCTAGCCCTGGCCTCTTCCCACTGAGCTATTTATGCTTGCTCTGGGATCAATACTATTGATAAATCCATGTAAATGGTAATGTGGCTGTCAGGTCCCGGTGAGGGATGGAGACCCCTCTTGGGGCTGCCCGCATCTCCCCCCTCCCTGGGCGAGGGTTCGGCTACGTGGGAAGGATTTATTTGGCATAATCCGTTCTTTTCCCCCAATTAATAATACTTATACCACCTCCTAAAGATTTCTGGGAGCTCTGCAAATTCGCATCTAGCTGCGACCCTAGGAGGGCAAGGATTGTTCTCCGGGCAAGGGGGTGGGGGCTCTGCTGGTCGGGGCACTCACCCCTGCCCCCACATTGGAATACCGCCCCAGGAGTCCGGGCCCCCAGCGCCTTGCCTGCCTTGCCATTCAGGCTGCGTGAGCAGGCTGCCTGGCCGGGACACCCCCCCCTCCACTCCTCTGCCTCACTGTGGGGTGTTCTCTGTTCCCAACCCCCACCTGAGGCCTGTTGGATGAGGTTGTGAGATTGGGGGGGGGTCCACCTACAGAGAACCCAGCCAGAGGAGCTCCTGTCCAGGAGAAGCAGAAGCAGCCCAGGCAGGAGAGCTCAGCCCTTCCCTCCCACAGCTCTCCCCGCGAAGCACCCCCACGGCACTCTGCCTCTGACAAGAGAGGGTTGAGAGCTTTTATTTGTGTCTGTTTTTCCCTTCTCTGTTTCCTTTTCATGTCTCAGACGCCAACAGCCGCCTCCCCAGGTGATACCTCTGAGGGAACAGCTTGTGGGAGCTGGTAATTCCTGCTCCAGGGCCCCCGGGGGAGGGTGCCAGGAGGGGGTCTGGGGAGGGCCAGGGGCCCAGGGGCGGGCCAGGCTGTCATCTTAGAAGGCCTTGTCCCATGGGGGTATGTTGGGGGGGTCCCCAGGGACATGATGCTTGGGAAGGGTCAACTGGCATCCTTTGAGGATCCTTGGGGGTTGGCAAGGGATTTTATCCCCTGTCAAGCAGTGATACTGTAAAGGCAAATACTGTACAGAGACCCCCCCTGCCATGTCAAACGCTCACTGTGTGCCAGGCTGTGCCCTCACCAGGAATCCACATTCATTCACTCTTGGTACCGCGCTGTGAGGTCCTTGCTCTCATGATCCCATTTTATAGATGGTGAAATGGAGGCACAGAGTTTAGTGACTTGCCCAAGGTCACACACTTTGGATGTTGGAAGGAGGGCGAAGACCTGGAATTGATGGTTCCTGGTCTTGCTGGTGCCTCTGCAGCTGCGGCTGCACAGGTTAGGAAGAAAGAAATTATGTTTCTTATTGGAGCAGCACCTATAGATCTTTGCCCCAGGGGGCAGGAGACTGAGAACCTGTTCTCCCCGGGATTTGGGGAGGGGGAAAGTGCCTGCGGCAGGCCCAGGGTTTCTTTGAAGTCTCATTTTATCTTAAACATTCATGCAAATTTGGCATTGGCTCTGGCGGCTGTGTTTATTTTGAAATGAAAACATGGTTTTGAATTATTTAGCAGGGCAGATAACGGGGCTCCAGAAAGTGGCATCTAAGGAGTGCGGCCTGGAGTTTCCTGCACAGGGGGCCGGGCTGGGCTGGACTGCTCTGGGACGTTTCTGTAGCAGGAGACCTTGAGAGGTCCCAAAGAGGAAGGCAGCTTTTTTTCCATTTTACAGATGAGGGTCCTGGGGCCGGGCCAGCCCAAGATCCCGCAGTAGTGTGGCTTTTGCTGACAGTGATCAAAATCATCATGGTTACTCATCTCCCCGGGCTCAGGCGAGGCACCCTGGAGAGAGGCTCTTTGATTTCCTAGAACCATAAAGAATCATCCTCAACACACAGTAGAGGACAGACCAGGAGTGTTTAGTCCCTGATCCTCATTGGATCAGGTTCTGATGCATTCGAGTCCTGACTTAGCCATGGACACGTGGTGCGCCCAGGGGCTGGCCCCTGCTTCTCCGAGTTTGGGCACCCCGGTCTGTAAGATGGGCGCATGGCTCACGGCTGGTGGGGTCATGGAGAGGATTACAGGGCAGGAAGTGTGAGCACTGGGTTTGGAGTTTGTGTCTGCAGCTTTCAATTGTTATTGACTCTGGGCAAGCAGCTTAACATCTCAGAGCCTCAGTCTGCTCATCTGTAAGATGGGGATGGTGTCTTTATTGCTGTCAGGACCCAATCCCGATGTGTGTCGCCAGAGTTGCTGTTTATTATTTTGGCTTACCCCTTTGGATCGTCAATGCTTCGCTATAGAAGCATTCTACAGGGGATCTGTGGGGTACTGGGCTGTCGCCGATGGGTTGGTTCCATGTTTCCTCTGTCTACAGGGCTGCTTAGAAGGCGGGTGCTGTAACAGAGCAGGGTCTTGGGGTCCCTACACCAGAGCCCTGGTGGCCTGGCCTTTTTGCCTTCCAGAGAGAAGGCTCCTTTTCTATTGGCTGGTTGGTGTGATTGACAGATATTTTCCACCCCCTCCCTCTGTCCCTGGAGGCTGAGATTTTGATGACATGGGTCTGGCGGACTTGGAGGGTTTGGGCAGCATGGAGAGTCAGGGAAGGGGTGACACTGGGGACAGAGGGGATCTCCTAGCTGAGGGCCAGGCTTCCCCTTCGCCTGGGTGCAGGTTCCAGAAAGGGCTTCTTTGAAGTCAGACCTGGGTTCAAATCCTGCCTCCATCAGCTAATGACTCAGGCAAAGTCTCTGACCTTCGAGCCTCGGTTTCCTTATCCTTAAGGAGGCAGTCGTGCCCACTTCTGAGGACAGTGTGGACCAGCAGTGTGCGGTCAGCTTCCGGCCATGGGGGACAAGTGGTGCGCGCCCGTGCTGCCTGTGGCCACCTAGCACGGAGGCGGGGGGGGGATGTTGAGCTCCTGAAATGTGGCTAGCGCGACTGAACTGGTTATTTTATTTCATTTTAATTAACTTAAATTTAAACAGCCACATGTGGCTGTGGCTAATGGCTGCCTGATCAGACAGCTCGGGTCTGGAGGGAGGGAGTCAGAGTCTGTGCATGGGAGCTGGGCTTGGCTCTTAGCATGGATTTTTTTCCTTTTCTGTGTGTCTTGTCTCTGCCCAGTGCCAGCGTGGCACTGTCCTATCTGGGAGCCTCCCCCCACCCCACCCGCCCGACAGCCCCGGGCTGACCCTAGTGCCGACCAGGCTCCTCTGTCCTCTGCCCTTCTCCTGCCCAGGCTCCTGATCTTACTGTCCCCTTCCCGTCCCAACCAGCCTCTGGGGCCGCTCTGTGCAGTCGACCTTTCTGCGACGTGGGGGACTGCGGGGGGAACATTCTAGATCTATCCTGTCCAGCACCATGGCTGCACGTGGCCCTGGGCACTTGAAGTGACTGCAACCAAGGAACAGAATTCCATTTTTTAGGGCACCTGGGTGGCTCAGTGGGTTGAGCCTCTGCCTTCGGCTCAGGTCATGATCTCGGGATCTTAGGATTGAGCCCCGCATCGGGCTCTTTGCTTAGTGGGGAGCCTGATTCCTCCTCTCTCCTCTCTCTCTGCCTGCCTCTCTGGCTACTGGTGATCTCTGTCTGTCAAATAAATAAAATCTTTAAAAAAAAAAAAAGAATCCCATTTTTTATTTTATTTTAATATGTTTAACTAGCCCTCTGTGGCCTGTGGCCACTGTCCCCTTTGGGCGGCATGGTTTTAGTGCCTTGCCTTCTCTGTGGACTCGGACCCAAACGTGTTTTCAGACCACGGGCGGAGCCTTCTCTTCTTGGCCCTAGAGGCAGTAGGCCCGAGTGTCCCCGAGGCTGGGAGCTCTGTGCCCAGACTTCCCCACTTGTGTCCCTGCAAAGAGAGGGCAGCCCTCGCTCCTGAGGGCTGAGCTCTGGGGCCTGGACCTCCAACCTGGCTGGGCTCACAGAGGGGATCGTCTGCAAAGCCCCCTTGTCTGTTTTCATGAGTGCACATAGGTAGGAAGGCCTGCTGCTCATAAGTGTTCCATAGTTTTTTCTGCTCCATAATTAATGCATTATGTAATAACTAGATTAATTTTTTTGTTGTTGTGGGGGGGGGGACATAATGATGCTGTCTATTGTCATTGGAAAAATAGAAGAAACTAAAAAGTAATTCACTCAAAACTCTCTGCCGCCTGTTTGGGGCTTTATAAAAACGAACTTTTGTGAGAGAAACCGCACGGGTCTGTTAGGAAGTTCAAGCAGCTCACAAAGGCGTCCAGGGAAGTTGTCCGGTTTCTGCCCTCCCAGTCTCTGCCCCCCGAGGCAGACGTGCACAGGTAAAGTTTCCCCTCCGAGACACTCTGGGCCTCTGCCTGCCTTCGATGGACACAAATATCACACCTCGTTCACGTCTCGCTTTCGTCCCCTAAAATAAAACGTATCTTGGAGCTCATTCCGGAACACATAGAGCAGCTGTCAGCAAACTTCTGCCCACAGGCCGACACCAGCCCACCTCCCGTTTATTTTTTGGGATGTGGGAGGGGCAGAGAGTGAGGGACACTCTTAAGCAGGCTCCAGGCCCAGTGCAGAGCCTGATGCGGGGCTCGATCTCATGACCCTGAGATGCTGACCTGAGCCAAAATCAAGAGTCAGAAGCTCAACAGACTGAGCCACTCCTGCGGCCCCCACCTCCTGTTTTTCTGGGGTGTGCAAGCTAAGAGTGGTTTTTGTATTTTTTAACGGCTGAAAAAAGAAAAAAACCAAATAATATTTTGTGATCTGTGAAATTGAATGAAATTTAGATTTCAGTGTCCGTAAGAAAGCTTTATTGGAACACAGCTATGCCCATGCGTGAAGGTGTTGCCCGAGTCTGTTTTCAAGGTATAGATGAAAAATTGTGGGGTTGTGACAGAGGCCCGAAGGCCTCGCGAGGCCTGACGTCTTGACTGCCAGCCCATCTCATTTTTTCTGACTTCAGCATGACCTCCCGGGGGTCTTGCTGTTGAAGAAACTGGGGGCCCAGAGAGGACTGTGAGTTGAAGGGTCAAACCGAGCAGGCCCTTAAAGTCCCTCCTGTTGGCCTGGCTAACTGTTCTTGCCGAGTGTTGCTGACGCTCTGGTTACAGCTGACTGTTGTAGGATTCAGTGGGCAAAGGGGGGACGTTGAGGCAGCAGGCAGTCTGGACCGATTTCTCTGCCGTGTGGCGCTACGTGGTCGCTGAAACTGCTTCTGGGCAGTGCTCTGGGGTGTCCACAATTTTGGACGAGCCACTTCCTACCCGTCTTGTTCCCTCTTCGCTTGGGCCGTCAGGAGACTCGGAGCCAGATGTGCAGCCTGTGTTCAGCAGTCTGGTCTGGTCTTTCTGGTCTGTGTTTCTGTTTTACCCGCTTCATTCTGATTTTACAGTACTTTGTCCCCGGTTTTTCTCTTTGCCCTGACTTCGCTCTCTGATAGTATCTTACCATATGCATTCCTGAAAGTTGTCTCATCTCTGGAGGGGCACCCAGGAGCAGACAGAAGTATAGAAAAGGAAAATGCTTTGTAAGGTGTTTCCATGCTTGTGTCCCGTGGGTGCCTGTAGAGTGCTGGGTCACCTCACCCGGGGAGGTTACACCCAGAGTCTCCTGACAGATGATCCCAGGAGGAAACCAAGGCCTGACCCTGTGGAGGGTTTGAACCAAGGTCAGACCCTGGGTGATAAGCAGGATCTTTACATGTGCGTGTTGGGCTGGATTTGGGAAGATGACAGTGAGTGACTTGCAAGGTGGAAGATGTCCCCAGTGGAGGGCCCTGGGGGAAAGCCCTGGAGTGGAGCAGGTGTCAATGCTCACCGCGCGCGCCCCCCCCGGCGGGGGGGGGGGGCCCCCCCGCCCCCCCCCCCCCCCCCCCCCCCGGCGTCAAGTGTCACTTCTGTCTCTTCCCTGTCTGGGGCCCTGGGGCCCAGGGCTCTCGGAATTTTGGGATGGCAGTCCTGTGGGCATGTCCACAGTGAGGAACCCTGGGCCATCTCTTCTGGCCTCTTTGCTCTGCTGATGATTTCAGATGCTTCTGCTCCCTCCGGCCAACCCTGGGGAATTTCTTGGAGCTGGGGAAGGAAGTGGGGGAAAGACTGCTCTATAGGGTGGGTTGTAGGAAGTGGGATTCGATGAGACTGGCCAGCTTGCCTGTGTGTGTGTGTGTGTGTGTACCCGTGCACATGCTGCCAGTGCGAGCGTGTGCACTGGGCTGGGGGGCTAGAAGTCTGGGAGGCTCTTGGGGGTCAACCCGTCCTCCAGCCTGGTGGCTGAGGCTGTCTACCGCTTGTCTCCCAGGGTTGGCCCCCAGCTCTGATTCCCGGGTCTGCCTCCTGCTGGCTGTGTGACGTGACCTGGAAGAGTAGCGGAGCCTCTGTGTGGCTCCTCAGTTTACCCACCAGTGAAATGGGGTGATGAATGACACACATCCTCACAGGTCGTGGTAAAGCCGAGGGGGCTGGGGGCCATCCGAGGCCGAGGTGCTCCTGCAGCCTGGGACTGTCCTCCCCCTCCTCTCCGTGGCTCAAGCACCCAGGGAGCCCAGGCAACTGGGTGCCCGTGGCTCATGGATGTCCCTCGGCCCTCACGCCCATGCTGTCCCCATTTGGACCCCGGTCCTTCCTCACATCAGATGCTTGTCCTGGGCTTCCTTCTGGCGTGTGGCGTGTGGCGCACGGGCCAGAGACCCTGGGTGGCCCACACTGCCCTCTGGTGTGGTTGCCGCCCTGCGTGCAGCAGCCCCCTCCCCCATCTCCCCACCGACATCCAGTGTGGCGGGGCCCCAGGGGTGCTGAGCCTTGACCTTACTCAGAGCCCTGAGGGCTTCCCACCACTTCTCACTGCCTTGGAGGCCTGTCTGCCCCCCCCCCCCCCCTCTGACCTCCCCTCTGCCCTAGGCTGGTGGCTGGTGGAGGGGCTCTGGCCACGCAGGGCGGTGGGGTGCGGGGGAGGGCTGGAATTTTCTTTGTGGCCTAGGGAGCCTCTCTGGGAGATGCTGTCAGTCAGGAGGCCTGGAGGCCGGCCCGGAGGACCCGGGGGTGGTGCAGCCCGACCCCACGGGGAGGGGTTGCCCCGGAGGCCCCTGCTTGTCCTCACGCTGAACTCCAGTGCCCGCCGCAGACCCTCCGGGAGCATCGCCCGGGGCCGCGGTGGTGTCTCCGTGGCCATGGCAACCGCCTGGCACCAGGGCCCTGCTCGTTAGGCTAACGAGGCAAGGCTGCTGGGCCGGGGTGGGGAGGCCGGGGACGCGCCGCCCCAGGGCTTGGCCCAGCTTGACTGGCAGGCCACCGAGCCAGAAGCGGGGCCCAGCAGGCATCAGGGCCCCCCCTCCGGGGTCCTAGGGGCTCGGGCCAGGCGCACGGGATGGGCTTCTGGTGGGCACTGGGTGTGGTGGTGACTCGTGGTTAGCTGCCATGACCAGCTGAACCGGCTGGGGAGGTGGGGAACGTAAGCAGGGAGTGGGTGCCCCACTTTCCCCCCCCCCCTCTGCCCTCCTGCATAGTTTTAGGCATTTTCACTTTCCCCCACCTCTGCTCCCTGTGCCCCATCTAGGCCATTGTACCGGGTCAAATAGTGCCCCTCAAATTCGTGTTCCCCCTGAAGTTCAGAGTGGGACCTTACGTGGAGATAGAGTTGTTGCACTTGTACCTGAGATGGGGCCCTGCTGGAGGAGGGTGGGCCCCAAATCCACGGAGATCCACGGAGAAGACGTTCCCCTCCCCCCCACGGAGTCTCTGGAAGTAACCACCCTGCTGACACCCGCAGAGCTGAGCGCCCGGGCTTTCGGATAACAAGGCAACAAGCCTCGGTTTCCCCATCCATAAAATGGGCGCAGTCAGATTACTTGTGTGGGAAAGGCGCTGAGGGGTTGAGCGAGGCCCTGCGCAAGGGGGCACAGGGCAGGCCTCGATGCGGGTTGGCTTGTGCTGTTGGTAGTGGCTTAACCGTTGGTAGTGCTGTTGGTAGTTGGTTTAACCTGCTGAGTCTGTGGTCGTTTATTACAGCAGCAGGAGGAAACTCAGACACGGCCTGCATCTACCCTGAGAACCAGCAGCCGGGAGCAACGTGGTCATTTATTTTTTTATTTAAAAAAAAAAAAAGAAGATTTCATTTATTTTATTATTTTATTCATTCAGCAGGATGTTCCCTTTGCTGTGGTTTTGGAGGAAGGTTGGGACATCACAGCCAGATGACCCCAGGTGCCTCGGGGACTTAAAGCCTGTGTTGCACAGACAGGTGACCTCTGGGTGCTGGCCTGAGCTGACTCCTTTCTGGCCTGTGCTCCCTGACCCCCACAGGGCAGCTCTCTGGGGAGCCCAGACTAGGCTCAGGCAGCCTCTGGAGGGATTCAGGTCTTCTGTCTGCTGGGCGAGGAGAGAGACTCGTTAACTCCAAGAAACCCGGGGCCTGAGGACACCTTCCTTTGTTGGACAGGTTCTGTCACTTGGTGCCTCAGTTTCTGCATCTGTAAAAATGGGGATAGCTGCATGCCCTGCCTCATAGGGGAGCGGCGCGGATTAGGGTGTTTGGGGTGACCTCCGACGACCTGCTCTAGGTGGTGTACACGCCAGCTCCTGTCTTACCCTCTGTGTCTGGTCTCTGGGCAGGATTAGGTGGGGACGGGGTGCTTTGGAAAGGGTCCTGAGCTGGGTGGGACACTGGGCAAGCTCTCGGAGCGCCTGCTTTACCGTCGCTCAGTTACGTCCCACAGTGGCCAGAACTGGTCCTTTCCCTGCTTCCTGATAGGGAAACCGAGGCACGTGGGTGTCCGCCATGCACGCTCCGGGCACGCAGCTCGTAAGTGCCTTCTGCAGGGGGATGTTGTCACAGGCAGGGTCTGGCCTTTCCTCGGCTCTCCCTTGCCCTTGGATTGTGGGTATGAGGCGGAGGGTGGCCTGGGGGCACTGTGTATCCAGCCCTGCGTGCCTCTGCCCACTCTCTGCCCCAGCCCAGCCTGTCCCCCTTGGGGGTCACCCTTGCCGTCTCCTGGGCTGTGGCTGGCTGTGCCGTGCAGGAAGCTGACCCCGCTGTCTGGGCTATAAATAGCAGCTTCTGCGCTGCGGCGGGCAGGAAGCTGCGTCTCATGGTACCTGGGCTCCGGCCGCTGCCCCCTTGCCGCAGCGCCTCCTGGCACCGTCCTTCTCCTGGTGGGAGCGCCAGAGCGGAAGCATGTGTGCACCCTGGGCGTTGTGTTGCAGGTTTGCTGTGTGACCTTTGTGCTCTCCTTGCCCTCTCTGTGCCCCTGAGCCCTCTGTGCATCCTGTGCTGTGAAGAGTGCCCCCAGGGTGTCTGGGTGGTGACTGGGGAGGTGTGGAGGGCAGGGTTGGTGGTTTGTTGTTGAGAAGGGGGGGGCGGGTGGTTTTTACCCTGGAGGTGGGGGACGTTAGCGGGAGGGGCTTATGGGGGAATCCGGAGAGGGGACATGGGACCTATCTAGATGGCTGTTGGGGAGCCTGATGAGGTGGAGCTGCCTGGAGGGTCCTGGACTGGGAGATGGACCGTGGCTTGGGCCCTGGGCGTTAGAGACCCACCTCGACTGCTGGGTCCTGGGTGATGCTGGCACAGCCTCTCAGGGCCTCGGCATGGTCTTCAGATGTCCCGGCAGGCAAGAGACACACAAGGCTTTCAAGCAAGAGAGAGCCATTTCACTCTGCGCCCTGTTGTCTTCTGTGTTTTCATGGGTCACATTGTTCATGTCATTGTACTGTTGGGGGTAGCACTGGTTTTGTCCCTCTCTGGACTGTCTGGTCCTTGGGTGCCCTGGCTCCTGGAATTTCCCAAATGGCTCTGATCCTGGGCACACTGGTGGCCTCTGCCTTCCTGGTCCCTGCGGACCACGCTGCCCCTTTTCCTGGCAGATTCCAGCTGCCCGGTGAAGGCTAATAAGGCTTGATCATTCGGACATTTCTCCGAGCAGGTCAGCTGTGCCTTGCAAAGCCTTCCGCCTTCACAGAGGTCATGGGCTTGTTGGTGCCCACATGCTTCTCGGCCTAGGGTGCCCGAGTGGATCAGGGGAGGTCTCCGCAGAGTGGCTTTCCTGGTCTCAATCTTGCTGAACTGCGGGATGTCCCGGAGGGCCATCTGTGACTGGTCCAAAAAAAGAAAGAAACCTTGCCGAAGAGTATCGATTAAGGAGTTACTGGTGGTCGTCCTAGAGGGGGAGGTCTCTAGTGATAAGCCACATGGCTCTGCCTGATTCACATTTTCATCAAAAGCGAGACTCGGCCTTGCTGGGGGACGTTTCCACTGTGCAGGTGACAGAACTAGGCTTGCCCGCTCGGGCCCTGCAGGAGTGCAGAGACTGAGTCACGTGGACCCCGCGGTTGCTTTCGGAGTTCAGGCTTTGTCAGGGGTCTCCTGTAGGAGCAGTTTCCTCGAAGCCTAGACCTTTGGAGCCTGTGGTCAGGAGCTTAGTGGTGTCTCCCACAGTGGCCCCTGTCCTGGTCCCCAGCAACGGTGAATGTATTGTCACACAGCAAAGGGGTATTAATCCCCGCCGTGGCTGGCTGGGATTGAGGCTTCCCGCCAGCCGACCTTGAGATGGGGAAGTTCGCCTGGATAATCCTGGGGGCCTCAAAGTCCTCACGAGAGTCCTTAAAAGGAGGAAGCAGGAGGTCAGAGCCAGACTGAGACACTCTCTAATGCTGTCTTTGAAGATGAAGAAGGGGTGTGGGGCCGAGAACGGCAGGCAGCCTCTGGACGTGGGGAGAAGCCAGGAACAAATTGTCCCACGGAGCCTCGGAAGGAGCACAGCCCTGCTGACACCTTGACTTGTAGCCCGGTTTTTGGACTTCTGACCTCCAGAACGCGAGAATATATTTTACGCTGGTTTAACCTGCCACGTCTGTGGTCGTTTATTACAGCAGCAGGAGGAAACTCAGACAGGGCCTGCATCTACCCTGAGAACCAGCAGCCGGGAGCAACGTGGTCATTTATTTTTTTATTTAAAAAAAAGAAGATTTCATTTATTTATTTGAGAAAGAGAGTGGGAGCATGTGAGCAGGGAAGGGGCAGAGGGAGAGGGAGAGAATCTCAAGCAGGCTCCGTGCTGAGTGCAGAGCCTGACACGGGGCTCGATCCCACAACCCTGGGATCATGGCCTGAGCGGAAATCAAGAGTCAGATCTCAACTGACAGCACCATCCAGGTGCCTCACAACATGGTCATTTAGACGCTGGTGCGTCCCAACTGCCAGTGACCTTGGAGTCAGGTGACGGCTCAGAGTCTCGGCCTTGACCTGGGGCTGTGGGTGAGGGATTTGGGGCCAAGAGAGTGAGTCGCAAACTGTTAAGGGCCATGCTAGGGAAAAAAATGAAATAAGAAAAATGTCTGGAAGCAGTGAGATGACCCTTTGGAAGCTTTGGAGAGGGGAAGGGGTGGTGTGCGGTGGGGTTGTTGGTTTGTGTGTGTGTGTGTTTCTTTTTTCTTGATTCCTTCGAATCCAGTGGGGGCATCTGATCCCTGTGGTGGCCAGAAAAATAGTACGTCCCCAGAGCCCCGGATGATTCTTCTGGGTGGGGTGTCCCAGGGGGCAGGTGTTCCAGATTCTCGGAACAGACAGGTGATGCCCCACGCTGCTTCCTTCCCGGCTTTATTGAAAAGAGGAAGAAAATGGCCCACACCTCTGGCCCTGAAGGCCTCTGGGCCTGCATCCAGAAACCTGAACCCTGCAATTAAATGAAACTAGATCCTTAGGTGGGGAGAGCTTCTCCTGCCAGGAGAGGCTCCAGAGACCAGGCCCTGGGGACCTGCTGCTGGTGTATGGACGATGGGGGGGCCGGGGGGGGGGGGGGGGGGGCAGGTAGAGAAACTGCCCCAGGGGAAAGGGAAAGGGTGAGAATGCGCCAGCCAGCTTGGGTCCACGAAGCTGGGCTCAGGGCTCCAGCCGAGGTGGCCGCTTTTTAGTAAAACAAAAAATTGAGAGGCACCTGGGTGGCTCAGTGGGTTAAGCCTCTGCCTTCAGCTCAGGTCATGATCTCAGAGGCTTGGGATCGAGTCCCGCTTCGGTCGTCTCTCTGCTTAGCAGGGAGCCTGCTTCCCCTGTCTCTGTCTCTGCCTACTTGTGATCTCTCTTTCTCTCTGTTAAAATAAATAAATAAAATCTTAAAAAAAAAAATGCAGGTGACTTTCCAGTCACCCGAGTCCCCTCGCTGGAGACTTCTACTTCTCAGCTAGACATGTGCTCTTCTAATCCATGTTTTTAATGCTTCACGGGCTTCCGTGCGGATCCCTGCATGGCCCGGGGCCCTGTCTCCTCCCTGGGCTGAAAGAATGCACGTGGACGTGGTTTTCTGTGGGCGCTACTAAGGTGAGCCGTGGGACTCTGCCGGTTTTGTAGGTCAAAAGTGGTCGAATATTGACAACTTTTGTGTAATTCAAGCTAGTAATTTCCTGTCCGTGCTGGGCAGGCCACGGAGTGGAGTGACGACCCGCAGGGATTTTGATGGCTCGTGGGGTCCTATCCCTGCTCTCCACCCCCCCCCTCCCATGGCCTCCCACCAGCTGTGAAGCCTGAGGCATATTACCATATCATTTTCTGTGTCTTGGTTTCCCTATATGTAGAGCGGGGTTCGAAACGCTGCCTCCGTTCTGGATGTGTTTTGTGGATGAGAAGTAGTAATGCACAAGGCGTTTAAAACTGTGGGCTGTTGTTGTCATTACTGTTATTATGTATTCTTTTTTTAATTAGGATTTTTTTAGCCTGTTGGTGCAGCTCGCTTGATCTGGATCTCCCTGGATTTTACCTCCTGTAGAGGTGGTATTTTGTTGCGATGTATGATCGGTGTGTTCTCCCACAGAGATGCCGCTTGAGTTGACGGCAGCGGTCTTTGGACGGAACTTCTCCGAGCGCCTTGGGGCGCTCACGTGCGTCCCGTCTCCTCTGTCCCCAGGACTGGAATCTTCGGCTTGTGGCCTTTCCAGATACTCCACCAGCAAGTGCTTCCCCGGGGGCTGCACTGGCCGACCCTCTGTGCTCTGGCAGGGGTAGGATCTCCCTACGGCCAAGCCCTTGGGTAGGGCGTGCCACGGTGTGATAGCTGCCTTACCAAATTTTGGTTTTTAGAAGCAGAACAAACGTGTTCTCTGTAAGTTGGGAAATTAAGAAATAGAAAGCCTGCACATAAAAAAAAAAAAAAATCCGACCACATTCCTACCCCCCAGAGAGTGAGCGTTGGCATCTTGGACGGATGTGGGTTTTGACAAAAAGGACCAGCTCTGATCTCTGCTGCCCTGAGTGACCATGGGGCAAGGGAGCAGTGAAATACAGTGATTTTGCAGCTCTCCCTGCATGACCGCCGGACCTGGAGGTCAGCATCCTCAGGGAACACACAGGGATTTGGCAGCTTTGGGTGGGGCTTTGCACCAGCTGGGTCTGGGACACCCCTCTGCCCTATAGTAGCCGTGGGGACCTGGCTCATGGAATGCACCCCCAGAGCCCCATGACTCCGTCTCCTTGTAGGGTTTTTATGCAGCCATGCACACAGTAGGTGCTCAATTGATGCACGAAGGGATGCAGTACAGTAGGATATCTCAACCTGGGTGCTACTGATGTCGGGGCCAGATAATTCTGCCCTGGGGGCTGTCCTGTGCATTCAAGGGAGTTGAGCAGCATTTCTGTCTCTGCCCACCCAGTAGATGCCCCCTTCCACACCCACTGTGACAACCAGACATGACTGCAGGACACTGCCCACAGTCACCCCTCCAGGACCCCTGTGGTATAGGATAGGACCTCCGAGAAGACTGTGTAGAAGGCAGAGAAGCCCCAGGACAGTTTTCCTTGGAGTCTATGCCCAGTGTGTAGATTTTCTTCATTCAGATGCTGCCATTAAGTACCCTACTGTGTGCTGGGAGCTGTCCTAGGTGCTAGGATTCTGCTGGGAACAAGGCAGGCAGGCGGCTCCCTTCTTGTTTGTCCAGGCAGAGCTGGACACCCTGCTCACTCTCCCCCACTTAGCCTTGGGATATGGTGGTGACTTAAGTCCCATTCCTGCCTCAGTCTCCCCCTGTATGAGATGGGGGCCAAGGGTGTTCTGAGTGACGCTACGAGGAGCCCTGTCACCTCCGGCTGGCTATTTCCTTTCTGGGCCTCCAATGCCCTTGTCCGGAGAGTGATGTTTGTGGTAGCACTGGCCTTCCGAGCTGCTGTGGGGATTTTAGTGAGTTCTTTCGTCAGGCACAAGGCACACAGTAGGTGCTTTGTGACAGTGGGCGGATGATGTGTGCGTAGACTCTGAAGGCCAAGTGTGCAAGCATCTGCCCTTGGGTCATCGCAGCCAGCTGGGCAGGGGATGGGGGTGCTGGTGGAGAGCCCACGGCATCCTCTGTGCCTGGCCATGCGGGTGGGGGTCTCAGTGGGAGGGAGCTCAGCTGCCCTCCTCCCCAGGCCTGTAAGGAGCTGGCTCAGGGGAGATCCCTAAGGCAATTAAGTGGGTTCATTTGATCCTGAACGTGAACTTGAGAGCAGGCGGCTTATCTCCTGGAGATGAAAGCCAGGCAGGCGATGAGCCACCTGGCCCAGGCAGGGAGTTCGGGATTTTATCCTCCATTCTTTGCCCAGCTGGGGCTCGTGCTGGGGGCTTTCGCCCCACCTGCCTCCAGCCCCCTCAGCTGCATGGTCAGACAGCGTGCTTCTGATGCTGGTCTAGTCGTGGCAGGCACACACCTCGGTAATTCATTGGGATACTTCCAATCTTGTGAGCTAGCAATGATCATCACTTCCCTGTGTGACGGGCAAGCTGTTAAGGCTCAGAGAGGTCAGTTAACTTTCCCAGGGCCACACAGCCTCCTGATAACCACCCCTCCCGCCAGCAATATTTGCAGCGTATATGTGGAAAGCCCCCTTTTATTCTTGGGCACTGAAATTCCTCCTTCATACGGTCTTGACTTCACACAGAATTAACAACAACAAGAAAAATCAGTGTCGTGCCCCAGGAGTCGCTGGTTCCCACTCAGGATGAGTAAGTGAGCCCAGAAGGGTTTCAGGACTGGAAATACATGAAAGTGACTTTAAAAAAAAAAAAAAAAAAAAAAAAGCAAATGTTTGGATTGGTTCTGGAAGATTCTTTTTTTAAATGGCAGGGTCATTTGAAAATTGCGTGGAGAGGGTGACTTTCATGGCCTGGGCCTTCCCTGGCTGAGTGGCTGTCAAAGGATAGCTGTGATTGTCCCTGTATGTTTCTGGCATGTTCCAGGTGGGGACACAGCCTCCAAGACCTCCTCTGCCCGAACCACAGGAATATGGTGGCAGTGGCAGTGGTCAGATGACCACTTGGTCGCAGGCCCTTTCTGCAGTCAGGGTAATGCTGGCTCACTGTACTGTGCTGGGGGAGCGAAGCAACTGCCTCCGAGACCCGCTCTCCTATCAGTAGTAACGAGACCGCGGACGGCAGACCAGGCCCCCGCCTGGCTTGGCTGTCTGCAGTAGCCTCCCCTGGGCCCCCGAATCCACTCTCGTCCCGGGGATCTGTCCTCCGTGCTGCAGCCAGAGGGACCCTGTCTGAAGGAGGAGACTGCAGTGCGGTTCCCCAGGCCCTGCCTCCTCCTTGGAGAATAAACCCAGAGGCCCAGGGCCCTGGGCGGCGCCTGCTGCCTTCACCCCTTTCTCTAACCCTGCTTTGGCACCTGCTGCCCCCGGCCTGGCACACTCTGTCCCTGCTGCCAGTGGTCCTGGCTCAGATGTGAAGCCCCTCCGTGGATTTATGCCCTGGGTTTTGGTGGCCTTCCCACATCAGAGGTCCCTTCCTAGGCAGTAGGTGCTACGTCCGTCTTACTGAAGGCAGGGTCCCCGAAGCTGGGATGGTGCTAGCACATGGTAGGGCATCGGTGGGTTTGTGTCGATGGCTGGATGGGTTCCTTTGCAGTGAGATGGAGCCTGGCTGGGCCAGGTGTCCATGGGCCCGACCTGGGGGAAGGGGAGGAGGGGGGTTGGATTGGACACGGTGGGGGGGGGCCCTTTTCCCTCAGTGGCTTCCAGCTGGTCTGGAACCGGCCAGACCAGTGCATGCTGCTTCCTGCCCAGGGAGAGAGGCTCTGAGGGTGTGCTAATGGGGTCAGCGGGGTGATGTTGGCCCCAAGGTCATTTGGCAATGTCTGAAGATCCTTCCGGTTGTCCCAAGGTGGGGAGGAGGGGGCGGGCATGCTCCAAGGGCCAGAGATGCCGTACACATCCTACAGGGCACAGAGCAGCCCCCACAGGGAAGATTGATCTGGCCCAAAGTGCAGGAACCTGGCATCAGGCCTTAGGAACTCAGCATCTGGGCTGTGCTCCAGGCAGGAGAGGGCAGGGCAAGGCAGGGCGAACCCAGGTCCCCTTTCCGTGCTGGGCCCACATCTCCATGGCCCAGAGTGTGCCCCCCAGGCAGGGCGATGAGGCATCTTGGAGTTCCTTGTCATTTCTGTTCCCAGCACGGGGCGGCTGTCAGCCTGCCTTGGTGACGCATCGCCACACACCTGCAGGGTTCCCACAGCCTGGCTGCCATAGCTTCTCTTCTCCCCAGGGCTGCGAGCCAGTGGGAGGTACTGTGAACATGGCTGCTGCCGTGAGAGCTCCCCCCTCCGAAAGCATCCCTCCCAGTGCCCTTCTTTGCAGACGTGAGGCTGAGGCCCAGCATGGGTGAGGAATTGGCCCTGGGTTGCACAGCACAGTAGGGCCTGGACCAGGGAGGCCCGAGGGAGGAGATGCCAGCTCTGGGGCTCCCACGGTCCCCTCCCGCTGGCTAGCAGCTCCTCCCACTGACCAGATTCCATATCCCCTACTGTCCTTACGGTTATTTATTTTATAATTTGATGAATTCTTAAATCTTTAATGTCTACGTGTCTAGATAACGTCCCTCGTCATCTGGCATTTCTGTATTATTTATAACATTTTTCTTATTTTAAAACCATATTATTGACTCATTCAGACAATGAATGCTGGTCAGTGAGAAACGGGAATGAAAACGCTGGTACGTCCGTAATGCAGACGAACCTTGCAAAGACGGTGCAGAGTGAGAGGGGACAGACCCAGAGGCCACATGGGGTCTGACTGTGTTGGTAAGAAATGTGCCAAAGAAGCAGACTTGTAGAGGCGGGGTGCAGATGAGTGGTTGCTGAAGCAGGAGGGTGCTGGGGGCACAGCGGGGGCGGGGAGGTGACTGCCTGGGGGTGGGAGTTCCTTCCCTTTCAAGTCGGGGAGATGTTCTGGGATGAGATGGGGATTGTGGTTACACAGCACTGAATGTCACTGGTGTTGCTGAGTTGTTCCCTTTTCTTTATTTTTAAAGATTTTATTTATTTATTTGAGAGAGAGAGGGTCTCTCTCTCTCATGATCAAGAACAGTGGGGGAGGGGCAGAGGGAGAAGCAGACTCCCCACGGAGCAGGGAGCCCAGTGCGACTCAACCCACTGGGACCCATCTGGGACTCCCCAGATCAAGATCGGAGCCGATGGCAGATGCTTCACCGACTGAACCCCCAGGCAGCCTGAGTTGTTCAGTTTATAATGGTTAGTTTTGTGTTGGGTGAATTTCACCGCACTAGACAATCAATCTGGGAACTGAAACAGATATGTATTTATTGAGCTCTTACTGTATGCTAGGCACCGAACACATTTGCTTACCGAGTCTCCAGGGGTGAGAGTTTCCGTTTCACAGGCAAGGGGCAGGCGTGGAGATGTTCAGCCCCGTGGCCCGTATCACACAGCCAGGAAGCAGTGGAACTGGGGGATGCGAGGCCGCCTGGAGTTGTGTCCTGACGTCCCCCACGTCTGTGGCCAGGAAGGTGGTAGAACTCCGTGAGGGGGTGGGGCTCTCTGGCTTGCCCGCCCTCCAGCCACGAACACCCCTGAGGGGCCCTCGGGAGCACTGGGTTGGGGGGCGGGTGGGTGCAAACCCGCAGCTCCGGGGTCAGTGTGTGTGAAGTGCTGTCCCCCTTCTTGGGCCCCGAGAGGCACCCCTAGCGCAGTGGTGTTCTTCGTCCCCACCCCCACCCCGGCTTCAGAAGCAGGAACTTTCCAACACAGGGTCGGGTGCTGTGATTCAGCATGGCTCGCTCTGGGGAGCACGGGGGGCCCCCCGGCTGTTTTCAGTTTCCGCTGAGTTTCTCACTCTGACTCAGTGCTGCCTCTGGCCCCAGTGACCTGGGCTTCCGAACACCTGCTGAGCCGAGCTCTTGCTCATGGGAACCGTCAGAAAGAATCAGGTTTGAGGCCATCCCTTGCTGGTTTCCCTGGGCCTCGGTTTTCCTATCTGGGTAGTGGAGCCATAGAAGGATGTGTTTATTGGCGTGTCTCACATCGATCAGTGGGTGTGAGGGGCAGCACAGGTCTGAGTGTGTGTGTGGAGGGATTTGGTACAGAAACAAAGGGTTCAAAGCCAGTGGAGGCTCTCGGGGGAGGCCTGCACCCTGTATGCCCCTCCCCCATCCTCTCGGTGGCACACATGGAGGGTGTGTGTGTCAGGGCCTTTCTGTTCCCCAGGACAACCGGCTGCCCAGCCCAGAGGGTGAATGAATGCTGTCCGCTGAAGCTGGGCCTTGCCCTAGGGTCTGGGACACAAGCCTGTGCTCTGTGCCTCTCATCCTGGCCGGCCTCTGGGGCTGAGGCTCGGTGTCTGAACGGCTTGGCGGGGGTGGGGGGGGGGCTTGCCTGACATCCGAGTAGGACTGGGGGCTGAGCTTCGGTCCCTGGGGAGTCCCAGTGGCAGCCTGCATCCGAGCCCCTGACCTGAGCTCGAACGGTGCTGTCCTGGCCTCATCCCTGCTTATAGACGGGGAGCCTGAGGTTTGCAGAAGTGGGGTGAGTTGCTCAGGCTTTTCAGAATGGCACGGCTGGAGTCTGAGCCCCAGCCTGCCTGACTTTCGCCCTTCTGGTTATTTTGTATTTGTTGTGTAGCTGAGGAAACAGCCTTAGAGAAGTTCGGCCTCCAGTGTGGAGTCGTCCAGCTAGAACCTGGAGTGAATCTGGGTGTCAGGCCAGGCCCTGGGCTTCAGAGACTCTGGGTCCCGGCTCCCTTGCTGGCCTACTGTCCCGTCTGTGCAGTGAACACTGCCTCAAGGATTGTCTGGTCCCGCCCGGTGCACCGGTCCCAGAGGCTGGAGCCGGGGCCGGTGTCCAGCACACAGGCCAGTGGGAGCGTGCGTGCACAGGGGGGCCGGAACAGGGTGTGGGAGGGAGGGACGGATGATAGAGGGGGCAAGTGTGCAAGGACCCTGATCGCTCTCGGGGCCATTCCGACTGCCCTGCGTTGCTGGATTCTCCGGAATATCCCCTGGGCCTCGGGTGACAAATCTCTTTCACCGTCTCTTGACCTGGGCAATTAATTGCTTCTGGCGATCGACAGCTCCAGGGCAGCTCCAGGGCAGCTCGGCTCTCTCCCAGGCAGCCCCCAGCTCCTCCCTGCAGCCACTGATGGCCCAGACTCCGCTCCAGGGCGGCGGGGGGTCGGGGGGGAGCCTGGGGCCGGGGGCAGGGAAGGCTCCCAGCCAAGGATGCGGGCTGTCTGGGGGAACCCTGCTGCTACCATCTTGGGGTGCTTGCTTTCTGCTCTCCAGGGGGCAGAGACTGAGTTATCTTTACAATGAGGCGGCCACCGAAGGGTATCCAGAGGCTTCTGGAAGTTTCTACCCCATGCAGAGAGCCTGCTCTCTTGTCTCCTGTCCCACAGGGGGTTTCTGGGCTGGGGTAGCCAGCAGAGGTAATGCTGTGTGGTTATAGCAGATGCCTGGGTGCGGAACTCCGCTGGGGGAAGCCTGGGTGAGCTTTCTTGCCTCGCTGTCCCAATCTGCAAAATGGGGAGGGCCATAGGGCGGTTGAGAGAATAACCAGTTACTAGGCACAGAGTTCCAAGCAGTGTGCCTGGCACCGAGAAGCCCTCAGGAGGGGAGCTCCAGGTCCCTACGGGCTGTCTGTGCCGGTGGTGGACAGACAGGTGGATGGACAGATGGCTTGTCCACGCTGGCGCCTCCACTGGTCTGGAGGGAAGCCCCTGGCCCTCCCAGGCTGGTCTGTGCCGCCTGCTCTGCCTTGGCCCGGGCTTAGCTGGGAGCCAGGCTGCCGAAGCCGTGTGCCTGGGCCCCCGCCCGCCTCCCTTCCCTCCAGAAACGGTCGATAGTCCGGCTCCTTCCTGGCGTCTGATTTCTCCAGTCGGTTGCTGTCACTGAAGATGGCCCCACACCCCAAGCGAGAAGATGGGCAGGAGGGTTCAGAGAAGTGTGTTTGGGGCCCAGCTGCGGGTGTTGGAGGGTAGAGGATGGGGCAGTTGGGCCTATGCCCAGGTTCCAATCTCCCTTCACCCCTCGAAGGCTGTGCAATCTCGTGGCCCTGCCAAACCTCTCTGGGCCTCAGTTTCTCCATCTTCAAAATGAGGTCAGGATCGTGCCCCCCTGGCCAGACTGTGAAATTGGCCCAGAGCCCGGCCGCGGGTGCCTGCCGAGGGGGGTGTTCCCATGAGGGTGACCAGTGTGGTGGTTTGCTGGATGCCGGTGCAGGCCTCTCTTGAGAGCCCAGACCAATGGACTTGGGGGTTGGGGGTGTGCCCTGGCTGCATCAGGGCTGCCCCTCCCTTCTCTCCCTGACTATGTGCCCCTCTTGAGTGGGGCTGTGTCCCCTACCATTGGATGGGCTCCATCCCCTAGACGGAGCTGTACGCCACCCCCCACCTTTGTCCTACCCAAGGCCCTGTCCACTTCCACCCACTCATCCTGGCCTGGCTGTGGCCGCCACCCTCCTAGTGGGAGGGGGAGAGGTGGGGCGGAGAGGGCCCCGGATGGCCAGCATGTGCCCCGGCCTCCTCCGCCCCCCTCCCAGCACTCGCTGGCTGCCGCAGTCCAGTGGGGAATCAGAGACCTGGCGAACTTGCGGTGATTGTCTCTCTGCAGCTTCTAGGAGAGCTGGCCTGGGCCGGCACGCCTCAGCTGTCACTTGAGAAGGAAAATAAAATGTCCCAGTGGCTTCTAAATGGAAGGGCGGCGGAGCCTGCCTCCCGCTCCGGCTGTGTGGGCTCCCGGCCACCACAGCGGTGGGGATGGCCCGCCCCCGGCGCCTGTTCACCTGATGTGAAGAGGTGTGCCAGGTGGCCCCGGATGGCTCCCCTAGGTCCTCCTCTGTGCGTCCTCCCACCCCAAGAGGCCTCAGGGCCCTGGCCTGCTTCCAGCCTGGTGCCTGGGTCAAACTGTGCCTGAAGTCTGCAAAGCCAGCCAGCAGGGACCACTGCCTGAGGTCATGCTTGCCCCTTGGGGGCCAGTGCCCTCCTCACTGATGGGCTCTGTAGAGCTGTCCGACATGGCTTATGCTGCTGGCTGTTGTGGGGCCACGCAGAGGCTCGTATGGGCATCGCTCACATCCCTTTCCTCAAAGGGACAGGCTCCATGGTGATCCCCGGGCTGTGGGTGATTTTGTAGAACTCGCCCGGTACATGCTAAGGGGGGTTGGAATGGGAAGGTGGGGGCTGCAGGTGGAGCGCTCCCCTCTGAGGGCCGGCACTGAGGGTCCTACCTGGTCCCAGCCCTGCCTATGGCATTGCCCAGGGCAGGAGGCCATGATGCCTGGGGGCTGGGATGCTGTCAGTGGGTCGTGGCCCCTGCTTCTTGTAGGGTCCCAGTCTGTACCTCTGTGCTGACCATGGAGCACCGTGAGGGTGCCCCGCCCTCTGCGGGGACCATGGAGGGACATGGCAGGTGGCCGTGAGAACCCCTCTTGGAGCCTCAGTCTGTCCTTTGGGGAGCCGGGGGGGGGGCAGCTCCAGAGAGAGGCTGAAGGAAGGATGAAGTTAGTGCCGCGCTGCCTGGTCCAGAGTCTGAGCAAACGCAGGGGAGGTTGCCCTTGACCGTGACATACCTGACGCTCAGCCCCAGTGCAGGTCTGGGACCAGGTAAACCAGGTCTCCGCTTTCTGACCCAACCTCCCTGGGTCTCCGTTTTCTCATCAGTACAGTGGGGATAATCAAGAACCCATTCGAGGGGTGGTTGGAGTTTAGTAAGTAAAGGCTTGGCCTGGGGTGCCTTTGAGGAGCTAGTGTTGGCCATGACCGCTATTACTATTCCTTGTTGGCTTTGTGGCTGCTGCCAGATTGGATGTTGCAGGAGTGAGGGCTGCCTGGAGGAAGAGGGCTGTTGAGCTTGTATACATGGGTGGGATTCTGGTGGGTGTGGGAGGTGCATGGTGGTGCACCTGTTTGTCTGTTGGGGGAGGGGATTGGTGGAAGAAGCAGGCAGGTCCAGGGCCCCGCCCCGCTGTGTGCCTGGCCCTCTCTCAGCCCTGCGGGCAGCTATGCCCCATGGTATTGGCCCTGCCGTGCACCGGCGACTTCTGTACGCAGAGTCTTCTACGCTGAGACTCGCCTTGCTGGTTACTCTGCATCTAGCTTTAAGTAGAGACTTGTGGCCTCAGTGAGGGATGAATCAGGTCTTTTCCTGGGGGACTTAGCGTCTCCTGGGGGTGGCCAGACAGAGCCTTTGGATGGGGTAGCAGTGAGGGCCAGAACATGCCTGGACTGTCCAGAAACGCTTACTTGTTGGCGAGGAGGGGAGAGGGCGTGATGGGGCTGGGCTTTGAGGAATGTGTAGGAGTTCTCTGGAGAGACCACTTGCCATCAGCCCTACCAGGGCAAGCTGCAGGCACAGACCTATCCAATACGGACCTCAGTCTGCCTCACTGTGAAATGAGCACATGAGGGAGGGATTTGCTGGGGTCCTAGAAAACATCCGGTTCTAGCCCTCGCTCTGTACGTTTCCAGCGGAGACCCTTGGGACAGGGGACCATTCCCTGTGTCGTGTGTCCCCTTCCCTGTTTCTCTTGGAGTACTGCTCTGAAGTCCTGAGCAAAAGGACACGTTGAAACTGCCCCTATGCCGTGCTGGCCGCTGTTCAGGGGGCACCAGACCGTATGGGGGTGGGGGGCACTGTCCCCAGGCCTCGGTTTATAGATGGGGAGCCAGATGCACAGGGAGACAAGTGGCTCGAGTGGGGCTGGAACCCGAGCGGTCTCTGGTCTGCGGGCACCATGGACGCTCTGTCCACACCTGCTCTTTCCTGCACCTCGAGCAAGGGCCTCCTGGGGCCCTGACTATGGTGTTACCCCTGTGGGGGAGGCCAGGAAGAGGCTGGCTTAGGAGAGAGGATTTGTTTTATGTGTTCGTAGGTGGGGGCTTGTAGCCCCCCCCACTCCGCAAGCAGGTGGGGGTGAAGGCCTGGTGTCCTGCCATGGGACCAGCGGGTCCCATGAGGGTCCAGCAGGGTTGGGGGTGCTGGAGCCCAGCCATGGATGTTTGCCTGGCCTTGAGGCCGAGCCTGTAGGTTCTGACTTTAGGAGAGACTCTAGTGCAGGAGGAGACCCGAGACAGGGCCTGGGTGGAGGGTCGCTCCCTCCAGGTAGGCCTCAGGGATTGACCTAGACCTGTCCTCACCAGCCCTGCCTCACACCATTCCTGCTGTTTTGTGTAAAATCACAGTGTGCCTCTCCAGTTCTGCGGCCTTGCCCTGGAGATAAAACCCAGGAGTCCTCTCCCTCTGGCTCTCCACCTCCTGGCCTTTCTGGCTGCTTTCCTGTTTAGCTGGTTCCCACCTCTGGGGCTTTGCCTTTTGCTGTGCTCTCCTCCTGGAGTGCCCTTCCTGCTTATCTCGGTAGGGCCTAGACCTTCCGCCCTGGTCTCCAGGGTCACCTCCTGGGGAAGCGGTCCCAGCCCCACCCCCATGCCCTTCATTGCGGGTTCTCTCTGGTTTCTGTTGTCCCTGCTCTTAGAAGTGGCCCCGTGCATTCACTGGTGCGCCCGTGGGGGGCTTGGGTGTGGGTGGGCGTGACCGCGTCCCTAGAGTCCTCCTGGCCCGTGTTCACAGCCACGTCCCTGTGCCGAGGCTTTGTCAAGCTTGTGGACTGGCTGGAGGGTGACAGGTCCTGGTTGAAGCAGATCAGCCTCCTTGGGGTTTGAATTCCACCTAGCTCTGTCCTCGCTGGGCTCTGGGCCTCGGGCTGGTGACTTCCCGTCTCTGAGTGGGGTGGATGGGCACGTGGGGCTGACCTCTGTGGTTGGGGTGATCTGGGCAGGCTTCCCGGAGGAGGAAAAGGTGGTGGTTGGGCTCATTCTGGGAGGGCAGAGGCCTGGAGGGGCTTGTTGTGGGCTGGGGTGGGGGGATGGATGAGCCGCTGCCCACGGCGCTGGGGTTCAGCGACGTACTCGAGCTAGAGTGGCGGTGGGCGTGGGAGAAGGAGCCCCCTCGGGTCTGCTTTGCCGGGAGACAGATCTGGTCAGCCCTGGAGAGAAGAGGAGGACAGGAAGGGGCTGGAATGGAGCATCGGTGGCCCCGGGCCCGCCCAGCGCTGCCCAGGGTGAGCTGAGGAGGAAGGGTGCCCGGGCCCCCCGCGTGCTCAGTGAGTGAGTCGTGCACGGACGTGTGCGAGCGTGAGGCGCCCATGAGTGCGGACCGGGTGAGAGCTTGTGAGCGGATGAGGCCGTGAGCCTGTGGGCGAGCGGCTGTGGGTGTGCACGGGCGTGAACTCGTGTGTAAGCGTCGGCTGGTGGCTGAGGGTGGGGGGTAGAGCATGGCTGGGCCCCTGCGGCTGCTGCTTGGTCTGTTGGGCTTGGGGGTTGGTGCTGCCTCCTCTTGCAGAGGACCCAGGGCTGAGGGGGGTCCCGGAGATGTGCAGCTCTGCCCGGGGAGGTGGTGGGAGCTCCAGCAACCGCCACCCCAGCTGCCCTGCGTCGTGTTCGGGCTCCCATTACAACACCTTCACTTTCTGGCTGCGTAACCTTGGGTGAATGACTCTGCTGTCTGAGCCTCAGCTGCCTGGACTAGAAAACAGAGGTCCCCTGGGGTTGTGAGGATTACACGGGTGCGCACAGGGCGCACGGGGCTGTGTTTCTCTTCTCCCTCCCCTACCCAGAGCTGACCAGCGATCCCCTGACCCCTGTCTGAGCTGGCCGGCCAGACTCCCTCCCTCCCTGCCCGCCCCGTGGATTCTCCTGGCAGAGCGTTCCGTCCACTTCTCCCGCCTCTGCCGGGACCCTTCTGGCTGGTGCTGGAGCCTCCCCTTGGTCCCCTGCTTCCACCGTCTAGGCTTCCACCATCCAGGCTTCCACCATCCACTGCTCAGCTGGAATGCAAGTCCCAGGGGGAACTTGTACCTTCTGGGCATGCAGATCCCTCCTGAGGGTCGCCGCTCTGCTAGTGAAGCTGCTTCTGCTGTCTGTGGGCGGCCGGGTCTCCCTGGGTTCACAGGTGCGGTCTCTTCCACCTGCGGCGCCGGGTTCCTCCCCACCCCGGCCCTCTGTCCCCTGACGCCCTCTTGCTGGGTGCTCTGTGTCTGGGGGTTGCGGGAGGAGCTGGCTGGAATTGGGAGAAGGTACACAGAAGATGGGGTCTAACTAAGCCCCCAGTTGTGTGGCCAGGGGAGCCCACTGGGCCTGACCCTGCCTGGGGCCCTTTATGGAGCAGGGGTAATGCTAGCTCACAGCCATAACCGATCGCTGTGGTGTGCTCCACAAGCACTCGGCATCCGCTCTGAGGCCCGTGCAGTTTCCAGTGTTCCCCCTTCCGAGATGGGAATACGGAGGCTCCGGAGGTGAAGCAACTCATCCCGGGGTGCACAGCTAGGAAGGGCAGAGCCCCTGTTTGAACCCAGGGACCCTGGCCTCAGAGCCCGAGCCCTGCTTGGAGCCGTCCCCAGCGCCATGAGAGTGGGCATCCCCGGCTCCGCTTGCCTCGGCGTGGGTGGAGGAGCAGGTCCCAAAGGCCCACTGGATACTTGAGATGTTTGCGACGGAGCCTGCCATGGAGACATCGTGGGGGAGTGGGCCCATTTTCTGGATGGGAAGACTGAGCTCAGGGCTTGCTGGGGGCTTGCCCAAGATCACAGCTGTTAGTGGGGCCAGAGCCAGCTTTCTGGACTCTCTGCCCAGTGCTCTGCCCACTGTACTGTTTCTTTCCTTTTTTTTCTGTATAAAAGCTAAAACAGTAACCCCAAAACACATGGGTATAGACGAATGAATGATTACAAAGTGGACACCATATAGGCAACCCCCCCCATCCCTTGTCTGGCGCCCGTGGTGTTAGCGTCCTGGCTTTTCGTGGGAGTCTCCTTTCCGTTCTGGGGGGACCACCTTTCTGGGCCTCTCTACCCGTGAAGGTTGACGTTGGCCTTTTCCATACTCGTGCTTGTGGGACGAGGGCGCGTGCCCCCACTTGCAGCCCCCTGAGCCCGGCAGCTGGGCTCAGCACGAGAGCCCGAGGTCCCTCCTGCTGATTGTGTGCGTCCCACATGTTGTCACATGGTAGGTACTGGGGACGAGCAGTGTTCTGGGGTGCGCCTGTTGGTGGACGGCTGGATTGTTCTGGGGGTTTTTGTGATTATGAGTAAAGCGGTAACCGAGGTTCATGTAGAGTCTTTGTTTGCGTGGAGCTGTGGGTTCATTTCTCTTGTGGAATGGCCCAGGGGTGGGATTGCTGGGTCCCACGGTCACGAGACACTTGGTTTCTGTCTGTCTTTAATCTTAGACATCCAGGTTGGGGTGCGATGGCCCCTGGGGGCTGTAACTTGCGCTTTCCCAATCATTAGTGAAATCGGCTCTTTTTCATGTGCCCGTGGGCCATTTGTGTGTTGACTTTTGTCAAGTGCTATCAAGACTTCGGTCTGTTTTTTTCTGTTGCGTTAACTGGCTCTCGTGTTTCTTTGTGGGTGTCCTTTATAGATTCTGAACAGAAGTTTCTACTTGACCGTTTCTGACTTTGGATGGTGATGTTCTTGAATGAGACCAGCAGGTGCTGTCCTCCAGGGGTCCCCTGTGTGTTCATAGGGTCCACTGGGGAGTTCATGGGGGGAGGTTCAGCGACACTGTGATCTGGGCCCCCAGCTCCTCGGTGGCCCTGTTGCTTGTAACCGCACGGCCTGGGTTGGAATTCCAGCTCTGTGACTTCCTAGTGGTGGGACTGGGGGCAGGAGACTTGGCTTCTGTGAACCCCAGTGCCCCTCTCTGTCACTGGTGGTTGAGTGTTCATCTTGCCTGGCAGTGGTGGGGAAATGCTTTGCCCCAGGCGTCCAGGGCCCCAGGCACAACCCGGGCGGAGCATCCCCGCAACCCCCACCACACACAGCCCGGGCCCTGCTGTGCTTATTATTATTAGCTCATGCATGGGGGCTGTTGAGTGTTTTCTAACAAGACTCGTATTTTCCTCCCGCAGGACTCCTGGGCTCTTTGGGGACTCGGTGTTGCTGGAGGCCATTCCGGGTAGGTTCATAGCTGTCCCCAGTCGCTGTCTGTAGCAGATTCATATTGCTGGGACCTTGGGGGTCGGGGGGGGGCAGAATTTCTGGGGAAGTCAGATTCCTCCCGCTGGATGGGGTTGGGGGTCCAGTGTGACCTGTGGGGTGGGATCTGGGTACGCCAGAGGTGCCCAGGGCGGGGAACGGCTTGGGGGACTTGGGGGCCCCTGGGGATGGGATATGATGCCCTAGAGAAGGGGCGGTCCCTGGCGGTGTGGATGTGGGATAGTGGGGTTCGTGGGCACCTTGCTTCTGTGCTCTAAAGGTGGCCGCAGGCGTGGTGGGGAGGGGCCTGTGGGAAGGCCGGGTGTTAGGGTGGTGGGCGTTGGAGGATGTCCTCAGGCTGGACACCTAGGTGCCACCGTGGCCGCCATGCCCGTGGGAGACGAGGGGGCCCACGTTTCCAGCCCAGGCATGCTCGGCACGCAGGGCAAGTCACTACTTCTCCCTCTGCCTCCACTTCCTGAGCTGTAAACTGCGGGCATCAGCCGTGTCCCCTCCTAGCGTGGCAGTGACAATGAAATGAGCTTAGATAGAACAGAGCCAGGCACGGAGCAGGCTGACGTCACAGCGAGTCCTTTCCCTGTGTGGATCTCACAGCTATGCCCCCAGATGGGCTGCAATCCTCGTTTTACAAACAAGGAAACTGAGGCACAGGTGGGTCACCTGTCCCGAGTTTCAGGGGGAAGCCCAGACCTGGGACTTGAACTTTTTCTTGACCCTCCCAGGGAACCTGGCAGACTCTTTCCCAACATGCTCACTTGGCAGCAAGCAGATCAAGGCCCGTATTGGACAGGTCTGTGCCCGCTGCCCGCCCCTCCACCTGGTGCATTGGACGGCGGGGCCTCTTCCACACCAGCGGGACTGGGGCAGGGTCATACGGGCACAGGCAGGGTTTGGGATGTCAGGGGAGAGGGAAGGCAGTCCAGGAACGGGTCGTGAGTGGTAAAAGCTTGGAGCTGAGAATTCGGACATTGGCCTGGTTGGTGCAAGTGTCTTTTCTATTATGTTGATTTTTAATGAGGAGAGGCGCGGTGCTCCTGAGCCAGGACCCGGGGGTCCGGCTGCCTGAGGGCAGGTCTTTCTTGGCGACTTATCTGTGGGACCCAGGGCAAGGCCCTTTGGCCCCCTGTGCCTCAGTGTTCCCATCTATAAAATTGCCTCAATGTTCCCATCTATAAAATAGGGATACAACTAGAGCTCCCTGCTCCCCGCCTCCTGGCCCCCACAGGATTGGTGATGAGTGGATTGTTGCTAAGATTCCTGTGTTTTATAATTTTTTTAAGCAGCTAGAGGACTTGTAGCGGAGGGAGCTGAATTCATGGCCCCTTCTCCCAGTGCCCAGTCCCATCGCTGGAGTCACGGAGCTTGGCTCAGGAAGGACAGACTGTGCTCCAGACCTGGCAAAGACTAAGGCTGGGGGTCCTGGGAGACCCTGGTGGGCATGGCAGGGACACTCCGTTCCCCTCCCCAAGAGCTGGGAAGATTTGGAGACCTAGGGGAGGGTGCCTCCCAGAGGGGTTGTGGAGGGGGCGTCCTGGGTCATGAAATGAACACCCAGCCTCAGCCCCTGCCCGAGAGGAAGGAGTGGTCAGGGGGGGGGGGGGGGGGGGGGCTCCTAGAAGTGGCAGCTAGCCCCCTTCCCAGCTCCGTGGCACTGAGGGTCCCAGAGGATCCCAGAGGGTCGGCTGGCTGAGGCTCCTTGAACACGCGGTACTTAGCAGGTGGTCAGTGCTCGTTCACGATTCCCCGCATCTTTCTCTACCTCTTACTGACAGAGCTGTTTTCTTTTGGGGAGTGAAGAAGGGGTGTCAGCTGGGCCTGGCCCTGAGGAGGGTTTGGGGGAGCTGAGCAGCTGGCGGGGGCCCCAGCCTGACCTGCCGTGTCCATGGCAGGGCTGAGATCAGATCTATAGATCTATAGATCAGTCAGATCTATACCAGGTGCAGGTGGGGACTTGGAGGGACAGCTGGGGTCCCCTGTGCAGCCTCATTCTGCATGGGGTAAACTGAGTTGAGAGGCAAGTGGGGGGAGTTTCAGTCCTTGTCCCTGACACCAGCCCGAGGCTGATGTCTTGGGTTCCCCGGTGGTTCTGCAGCAGGCGGGCCTCCCGCAGACCTGGGTGCGAATCCACCTCGGTTTCCTCGTCTGTCAAATGGGTGTCCTACAAAGTCGTCGGGGACATTGCTGGGCCCATAGCAGGGCTCAGCACGTTCTGGCTCAGACCTGGCTGCTATCAAGAGGTTTTATTCCTCTGTAGAATACATACATTCACAGAACGATTATTCCCAAACACCTACTGTGTGCCAGGCGCTGTCCCAGGTGCTGGAGAAGGGGCCTTGAGTAGGGGAGGCAGATCATAAACAAGTCATATACCCACAGTGTGTCCTGTGGTGGGACGCCTGGGCATGAAGAGCCAGCAGAGGAGAGAGGGGGTTTGGGAAGTGTGTGGGTGGGCTGGGGTTGCAGTATCAAACGGCAGAGAGTGAGGGGAGTCAGGGTGGTCCTACTTGAGAAGGTGGCGTTTGAGCAAAGACCAAGCATGTGGTCCTCTGGAGGAAGGGTGTCCCAGGCAGAGGGAACAGCCCATGCGAGGGCTCTGAGGCTGCTTGGAATGGGCCTCCTGGTTTGCAGGAGACCATGTGAGATAGAGGTGCGGTGTCCTTGGAGCAGGCGTCTTTCTTTTGCTCCTTTGCCCTCCGCCCCCTCTCCCCCAGGAGGCAGGAGGGATAGACCGGCTTGGAGGCTGCTTGCTTCCTCAGGCCCTTTGTCCCACGTGGTGGGTCTCATCGTGGAGGTGGGGAGGCGTAGGCGCCCCCGGTGGTCGTCCCCCTGCAGTGATGAGCCCAGCTGAGTTTTGGGTGCCTCTGAAGTTGAAGGAAGGCAGCTTTGCCTGGGCCGGGAGTGGGGGGTGGGGTGGATGGGGGTGGGGGGGGGGGGGGCGGGGGGGTTTCCTTCCTCCTTCTCCTCTGCCTCTTGGTCCTCCATCAATCTGCCTTACTGGCCTAATGGGGAACCTTCCTCCCGTGGCTGAGTTATCTGCTTGTCATGCCGTGGCCCACCCGAGGACGATAAAAGGGCTTTTTGTCTGCAAGCACTTAGCTTCCTCCTCTGGGGCGATCCATCACGTCTGAGGAAGGAGGGAGGCAGACAGATGGGGGAGGGGGCGGGGGGGGTCTCAGGAGCCCCCGTGGCAGGACCCAAGTGGCTCCTCAGCCCAGAGACAAGGCCTGTCTGGGGACAGGCAGGGGCAGCTGGGAGCGGGACCTTGCGGGGAGTCGCGGGGCCAGACGTCTGAAGACCCAGACGTGTGGACTCTTTGCCGCGCAGCTCCTGGTTGGCGGCTTGAAGGCCTTTCTGAGACCCTCACCCCGGGGCGGCCTGGTGGGGCCAGAGCCGGGGCTGGGGGAGCAGGCATTTCTGAAAGAAGAGGCAGCAGAGCAGACGAGCAAAGGCCAGAGAGGACCTGGGTCCGGGGTCCAGGACGGTGCCGTGACAGTCGCGGCACGCGCGCGTGGCGCTCCCGTGGCTGAGACCGCCTTCTAGTAAGCACCTCATGGGGTTATGCATTGAATCCTCAGAGCGACCCCATGAGATGGGGACTGTTGTCGTCCTGTTCTACAGATGAAGAAATCAAGGCACAGGGAGGTGAGGCGATGTCCCCAAGCGTGCAGGGGCCGGAGGGAGGGTTTGAACTCAGGGAACTCTGGAGTTTCTGTGCTGGTGTCCGTCGCCGGCGGGGGTGGCGTTTAGTTTGCGGGCGGGGGTGGGGGGGCTTCAAGCCGATGAGGGTGAGGGCTTGCTGTGGGTGAGGGCTCATCGTGGACGGGGGCCTGGGTATCCTGGGGAGGAAGATGGGGACCAAGCATCCTGGGAGGTTGGGGGGAAGGTTCGTGGGGCTGGGCCTTGCTGAATCACGCCTCTCTGAAGTCCCTTTGCTCCACCTTGGGGCCACAGGTCCACTGGCTTTCTCCCTGCTTGGCGAGGCCCTGGTCCCTCCCCCGGGTGCATGGGGAGTGGGGGGGCGGTGTCTCTGCCCCGGGCAAGCTGCCCCTCCCCCTGCTTTCCTTCTTCCCCCTCCTCCCCCTGCCCCTCCCTCCACTCCCCTCCATCTCTCCCTCCACACCCCCTCCTCCTTCCTTCCCCTTCCCACAACCCCCCTCCTTCTCCCCACAGGCCACCCTCAAATGACAGCAATTAATGGTACCTCTGATGGCGGGCTGGGAGGCCGGGGCTGACAGTTGAGCGTGTCTGCCTGCGGCTGGCCCTCTAATCGGGCCCGGGGGACGCCCCCTCCTGCCATGACTCCCAGACGCCTTCTGCCCGCGCCATCACTCACAGGGTAGCAGGGAGCAGGGGCCGGCCCTGGCGGGCAGGCGCGTGTCAGCCGGCACAGAAGCTACCCCCCAGTCCCTGCCGTCCTTCTATTATTACCATTTTTTTCTTTCCTAAATGGGGGGCTCTGGAGTGACCCTTGTCCTACCCGAGTTAGTGACCACCAGGTGCCCTTCTCCACCAGAACATCCTCCCCGCGGGCCAGCCCCTATCCCAAAATGACCTCTGGGGTACTGCGCTGCGCCCCCATCCTTCTGTGTCTGCCCCCCTAGGTGGGATGTTGAGGAGCCTTGTCCTGTTTTGGACATGAGGCATCAGTTAAATGCTGGAGCCCCCGCAGCCAGGAGCCTTCAGTGACGAGGGTAGCTACCCAGACCTGGAGTCTTGTCTGGTGGGGTTCTTCTGTGTGTTGTGGGGGGGTGGGCAAGCATCCCAGCCCGTCCTGTCCATGCCGGGGTCTGGTGCTTGCCCATTCATCATTTTGCAGCAGCAATAATGAGGCCCCTGCTGTATGCCACGGCCTGCAGCTGGTGCTTTTCACCTCGGTTCATTTTCTTGTACAGTAACTCTCCGAGGAGAGTGCTATTTATAACCCTGCTCTTGTAGACGGGGAGCCTGACAGGCAGAGAGGCAAAGTGACTTGCCCTAAATGACCCAGCAAGGAAGGAATAAATCCAGGATGTAACCCTGACCTTCCTTGTCCAGGGCTCATAAATCAGGGCCGTGGGGGTAACTTGGGTGGACAGTGAAGGAAGCCGCAGACCTGACCGGGAAGTGGGGAAGTAGTGTCCAGGCACCTGAGTGGGGTTAATGCTGCTGATTTTCATGTATGGATTTCTCTGTGGTGGTTCACGAAAATCGGCCCGACTGAGGTGTAATTAACCTGGAGTAGGACATACCCATTTTAAGGATTCACCTCTATGGGTTTGGACAGTGGAAAACATTTATCTGAGAACCACAGCAATCAAGATACCGAGTGTTTCCACCTGCTCCAAGAGAATCCCCGTTCCCCCCTCAGAAGCCCCCGCTGATCTACCACCAAGGAAGTTCTAGAATCTTCCAGATTTTCATAATAAAATTATAAAGAATGCATTTTCTTTTTGGCGTGTTTTGCTTCTTTCTGCATGTTTCTGGGTTTCCTCCGTGTCTTTGGATGTATTAATAACTGCTCCTTTTTAATTGGTGAGTGCGTACGAATGTGCCACAGCTCATTTATTCCTTCACGAGTTATGGGCCTAGAGGTTGTTTCCAGTTTGGGGCTCTTAGGAATAAAGCCAGCAAGTCTTTGTGCCTCTGACCGCTTTTTCATGCCTTATTGCATTGGCCCACACCCGGGGACATGCTGGGTGGCAGCAGTTGGGTTTTTACGGGTAGCTAGCTGTGGGCAGTTTTCTTAACACTCCCATTTTACAGATAAGCAAACTGAGGCTGTGAGCGGTCAGGTGACTTATCTAAAGTCATTCTGCGAGAGCTGAGTTTTCTTTCTCCTCCTCGGAGCTGGGAAGGGCCAAGGCCTTGTGTTGCACTGAAGGCTTTGCTGGTGCAGAGGGTCCATTGGGCCAGGAACTGATGACTAGTTCGGGGGACAGAACCGCCCCTCTTCCTGGAGGGTTTCCTCTGCTGGAGAGCGAGGGTGTGGTGGAGGTACCACGCCTCCCGGGTCAGGCACCGTAAGCTGGCTCTGCCGAGGGAACGTCAGGCCTTGCGTGATCCCGTCATCTTGGGCAAAGTCACGCAGGCCTTCCGGGGAGCTATTTTTGGGCAGGGCAGGAGCATGACATACAGAAGCCCGGGAATGGGGGTGGGGACAAAGAGGGGAGACTTCTCGTCCTTCTCCCTCGCCGGAGGGGTGTTAGCTAAGATGACTTTTCGGGGAAGGAGGCCCGTAAATTAAATAAGCAATCCCGTAAATAAATAAGTAATGAAGTTAGTGGGGTGCCTAATTACATCAAATTCATAATTATGGATGGATGCCTGCCCCATAATTGTACTTGTTTTTAATCTTTGGCTCCGACATGCGTCTTCTTCCATCTGACAGTAATCCCTGCCCCAGCTGGAGGGAGGAGGGAGGCACTGCCTTGCGGGGCTCCCAGTGCGCCCGGTGATGGGGACCCCTGGCGCCAGGGATCCAGGCGGACTTGTCTTCATCCCTGTGGTCAGGTTTAAAAACCTACACCGTTTTGAAATTGCCGTAAATGCCAGTGATAATAACAGAGGTTGTAATAGTAATCGTGTTTGTTGCCTTTCACATGTTATAATTTGCTCTCCCCCCACCCCCCCCCCCCCCCCCCCCCCGTAAAGCAGAGATTGTTATTATCCCCACTTTACAGATGAGGAAACTGAGGAACAGAGAGATTAAGTGACTTGCCTGTGGTCACACAGCCAGTGAGATTCACACCCAGGCTGTCTACCCTGGGGCCAAGGTCATCCCGGGTGGGACTTCTGCTGACCCTGTGCTGGGCTGTGTTAAGGCTTCATGCATTTCCCAAGGTCTCCTCAGCACGTTGCTTGGAGGGAGAGGCTGATGTAGCATGGCTCAAGGCCTCCAGAGGCGTAAATGCTGAAAAGATGATGTCATGCCTTCCACGATGGCCATAAATCAAACAGGAACCCTCTGAACCATAAAATAAAAATGTTTATTTTTCATTTTAAAGACAAAGTAAGCCCAGTGCTGAAGTTAAAATGCCCTCTTCTTTCTAGATCTTCCCTTTTCCCTTGGGTGGCTTTGATTTGCTGGCGTGGTGGGCACTCCTCATGCCGCCTGTGCCGCAGGGTTGATCATCCTTAGACCCATTGTCCAGATGAGCAAACCAGGACTTGAGTGACGTCACAGCGGGTGGGGGCGGGGCTCCCATTCTGACCAGCTTCTCCCACCTGACCTGGGGGACGGAGACCACCGCAGTCCCCGCTGCTCTTGCCTGAGAAGTGTAGGGGTCCTGCACGCCCACGGCTGGCTTCGCCGGGTCCCTCCTGTGCTGGGTGGCCGTTTCCGGCCTCACTGGCAAGCCCAGCTGTCTGGTGGGAAGAGGAGACCAGCTGTGCTCACATCATTTTGGGGACAGAGAGGGTGTGGGGGTGGCTGGAGTGATGTTATCCCACGCGGGCCCCAGACCCCCGGCCAGCGCGGACACCTGCTTTTTCACACTCTGCCCCGTGTCTTGGGACATCTGCCCTTCTGAGCCCTCGACAGGCCTGGGTCTCCCTGGAGGAATTGTCCTGCGGACTGCAGGGAGGGAACACCCTTCGCTTTCTGGGCTGGGCTCGTGCAGCCAGATGGGACCTGTGTTTCTGGCAGAGGCTTTCGTTCGGGCTGGCCTGGGGCCTGCATTCCCCTGTGCTGACTTCAGGTTCGTGGGGTTTGGGTGCGCTCCCTGCCCCTCGCTAAGCTTAGGATGTACAGGAATTGAGGACGGACTCCCATGAAGAATTGCGTGTCTTCGTGGTGCTTTGGGGGAGGGGGCAATCTAAGGAGGCTGCCCGGAGGGGCTGGAATGAGCTCGTCTGAGCAATGATAAACGTCGCATGTAGGAATCAGTAGGAGTACAACACTCCAGATGGGACCTAACACAGAGCAAATACTGTATCTGTTACCAGGGCTGACCTTTCCAGACCGTCTGCCTGCCTTAGGGCCGTGCGAGGGTCTCCCGCAATCACCGCCATTAACAATAGGTTCATTCCAAATGATGCCTGGGCACTGCTTCTGTGCCACGCTGTGCTCTGAGTGTGTCCCAGACATCCACCCGTGTACTCCTTAGGGCAGCCCTACAGGGTAATTTCTGTACTTCATCAGCTCTGTTTTATGGTGGGGCGGGGGGAGCTGGTGGCTGTAGAGAGGTTAAATGACTCACCCAAGGTCATACAGCTGGCAGCGGGCGGAGGTGGGGTTTGAACCCAGGCAGACCTACTCCACGCACCTGCTATGAATTGTGGGGGATCTGCAGGCGCCACCTGCAGCCACCCATGAGCCTGGAGCCAGACTGGATCTCTTGGCAGGGCTGCCCCCGCGGCGGGCCAGGCTCTGTGGGCCACACAGGACTCTCAGGCACGCGTCAGCTGTTCTGGGCTGGGCGGGACTGGTCAGGACATGAGGGGTCTGCTTTCTGCGTGCCTGAAGCCAGCCTGGTGTCCCTGTGGCTTCCCGGGGTGGGGCGGGGGGTGTAGACACAGCGAACAAGATGCCAGGGCCCTGCCATGTGGATCCCATGGGCAGTACACAAAACAAACGTGGTATGGCAAGAAGCGCATATGCTGGCTGTGGTAATGCGGGGTGGGAGACAACTCTGGTTGGGGGGGGGGCCCATTTTATTTATTTATTTGGGGGGGCGCACTTTAGGTAAAGGAATCAAGAGTGGCCTCTGGGGAGGTGACATGGAAGCTAGGACCTAGACAATGAGAAGAAAGCAGCCATATGAAAAGAAGAGGAATGAGTGTCGTGGATTCGAGAATAGCCTGTGCAAAGGCCCTGAGGCCATAATGTTTCAAGAATGCGGAGGAGGCCCACATGGCTGGAATGGAGCCAGGGGTACCAGAAGTGGTTCTCTGGATCTGAGGCTGTTCTGTAGACCTTGGGGGTTGGGCTCTTTTCACACTTCAGGTACAAACCAAGTTTAAGGGCTTTTGCCTCTCCCTTTTGTTGTTTTGCTCATTGATTAACTTGCATTTACTGGGCACATGGAACGTTCTGGACATTGGTAGGCCCCTAGAATCAGAATGATAGAATTGTTCATGCCTTTGAGGAGTTTAGTGTCCAGAGGGAGAGTGTCAGTTAAACAGGTGACATTGAGGAATCATGTGGAGTTGAGGTTGTCCCTGGGCTGTATAATAAGGTCTGAATTTTTCTGTGGTCAGGACAGGCCTTCTTGGACAAATGTCAATTGAGGGGAGACCCGAAGGTGATCATTTAGGACTCCTGAGTCATGGTGGAGGCACACTCAGACTGGTTTGGGCCACAAGGAGGAATTGATGGGTGCTCATAATGGCAAAGTTCAGGGTAAGACAAGTTCAGGCATGGCTGGATCCAGGGCTCAAACCATGCCTCGGGGAGCTTTCTTCTCTGTGGGCCTTGTTTATAGGCATGTTTCTGCCACTAGTACAGCCAGCCAAGGAGAAGGAGTCACTCGAAGCCCCGAGTGACATTCCTTTCTCTTGTCGACTGAGACCTTCTGTACTTGTCTGGCTGTTTGCAACAGCCGTGGGGAGGTGGCCAAGGTTGGGGAAAGGGGTGCCCCAAACTCAGATGCAGTTGAAGAAGGGACTGAGGCCAAAGGGAGTGGTGGGGATTGTGGCTAACTGGCAAGCTGGATATTTTGATGTTCTTCTTCAGGGAAGCTAGAAATCTGGATTTTATAAGCAATGTCCTAATTTTTAAAAAACACTGTGTGTGCCAGAAAGAGCTTCCCTGTTGGCCACAGCTGGCCGTCATCATTCCGTGGCCTCTGTTCTTAGCTATGACTTTCATCTCAAAGTATTTTGCCCTTCGTGATCTGGGCAGACTATCCCATGGAATGTAACAGGAGGTCCTGGGGCTTGGGAAGTCACATTTAATGCCTCTGGAGATCTCATTTCCAAAAGTTGGGGCCCAAGGCTACCGTAGTCCCTGCTAGAACCCTCCAGTGGCGTTTGAGAGTCTCAGACTGTGGTTAGTGACACAGACTTGGGTCTTACACTCCCTGTGTTCTAAGCTTTGCCACTTTCTCTTTCTGCCCTTGGGCACGTTGCGTTCTCCCTGTTCTGGGTTTCCCCATCTATAAAATACTCCATGGCATTGCTGTAAGACATAAAGGAGCACATAGGACCCTGTGCCCCTGATGCCTGGCATGTTGGGAGCGTGTGTCCCCCTGGACTGGTATTAAATGTCCTTCCTGGTTTGGGTCCTGAAATCCAGCTGGCGGTGGCCGGCAGCATTCCTGGACACCTCTTCCTTCCTTTGTCGCTGGGGCGTGGGCTCCTGGGGCCCCGGAGCAGGCGGCCATCCGCCCCCTGCCTCCTGCCTCGGCCCCAGGCATCCCTGCCAGTTGCTCTGTGCTGTTTGCTGCAGGATGGCCCTGCACTTGGACACGAGTCTGGACAGTTGGACAGTGAGCCCTGCCCACAGCCAGCTCGCAGCTGCTCCCGGGGTGGGGTGGGGGGGAGTGGGCCCCTTTTTAAAATAAAAACAGGACCCAGGAGCAGAGCCTTATGGGACAGTTGGCTGCCTTTTGCCAGCGTGGCTTCTGTCCCTGGATAAAAGAAGGGCGCATTTTTGTCTGGCGAAATCTTTCAAGGACTGAGAAGGTGGCCTGTTTGGCTTCCTTGTTCTGGAGGTCCCTTTTCTTGCAAGCCTCTTGTGAGTGGCTCACGGATCTCTCTCTCCGGGAAGGGGGTCTGGGTTCCCTGGGGTCTGATTTTAGCTGGCTTAGGCTGGGGAGGGGGTCAGCTGTGGGGTCCCTGGGGGGACTTGAGATGCCCACGTGACTGTCCCCATGGCTTCTAGCCCCATTCCCCAGAGTCGGGGCAGCAAGGACCGGGGGGCGGGGGGAGGCCAGCATGTTGCAGAACGTCTGATGCTGCCGCATTGAGCCTCTATCACGTAGTGGAGGGAGTTGCGTCCGCTTGGAACCTGTGAAGGTGACCTTATTTGGACAGAGGGTCTTTGCAGATGCGATCAAGTCAAGCATCTCGAGATGAGATCCTCCTAGATTAGGATGGGCCCGAAGTCTGATGACAAAAGTCCTTAGAAGACACACGGAGGAGAAGGCCCTTTGAAGATGGGTGCGGAGACAACGGGCTGAGGAGCGCCCAGGGCCACCACAGGCTGGACGAGGGCAAGGGAGGGTCCTCCTCCCCAGAGCCCTGATTTTGGGCTACGGGTGTTCAGAGCCGTGAGAGAGTAAAGTGCTCTTGCTTTAAGCACCCCCGGTTTGTAGTAATTTGTCTCGGCAGCCCTAGGAAACCCATGCGGTTTTGTGAATTTTATTTTAATCACAGCTAAACTTTAAAGAACTGTCTGTGGCCTTCAGAACCCAGCACTTCTGGACCCTGTGGCCACAGCTGGCGGTCCTAGCCATGCTGGCCTCCTGGCCCCAGGGCCTTTGCCCTGGCTGTTTCCTCTGCCTGGCACCCTGTTTGCTGAGAAGTTTCCACATCTGCCTGTCTTCTCCACCCGGGCCACTGCCGGACTGCCGCTGCCTCTGAAACTGTCCCCAGCAGGTGGTGTGACATGAGTTACATCCTGTCTTCAGCTGCTGACCTTGTCCCGTGCCAGTTCCACAAGGGTGGCCATCTCCGCCTTCATCCCTGCTGTCTCCCCACTGACCAGGGCGGACAGTAGGGGCTCAATATGTGTGCGTTGAACGGAGGACAGTCCCAGGCCTGGGGTCGGGGACCCTTAACCTTATTGAATGGAGGCGAAATTCACATCACGTGAAATGAACCCTTTCTAAGTGAACCAGTTCATTTGTTTTTCGTTCCCGAGCCATGCTGTACGCAGCCAACACCTCTGTCTAGGGCTAAAATATTTTCGTCACCTTCTCCCCAAGGAGACCGAGTGGCCATTAGAGGTCCCTCCCTCGTCTCCCCTCCCCAAAGCCCCTGGCGACCACCTGCTCTCTTGTCCCTGTGGACCTGCCTGTTCTGGAAGTTTTCTATCAGTGGATTCACACAGTGGGTGACCTTTTGTGTCTGACGTCGTGCACAGAGCTTGACGTGTTCCGGGGTCGCGTGGTGGCAGGTGTCCGTGCTTCCTTTCTCTTTATGGCCGCACTGAATGGCGTTCTGTGGTCTCTGGAGCACTGGGGGACGCGATAGGAGAGGGGGAGGTGGGAACAGTTTTGCGTTTCTAGCTCAGGCTCTTTCTTTCTGTTCCCTTGGCCCCAGCCCTGCTCCTGTGGGGAGGGAGGGAGTGGGGATCCCTTCCACTGGGGCTGGACCTTGTGGTTCTCTAAGTTCCACAACGGGTATGGTTTCTGTTGACCCTGAGAGAGGCAGTGGGCAGTGTGCCCCCATTTCACAGCTGGGCAGACTGATGCCTACAGAGGCAAGGGTCTTGCGTCGGCCCCTGGGAGACCCTTCTGCCTCTCCATCCATGCCTTGGTGGCCTCCACCAAAGTGTGTCTTGTTAAATTCTTTATTGATCATTTTCTGCTGTGCAAAGCTTTGCGGGGCAGACAGGTTCCTGGGGATGGTCCCCCTCGGGCTTGGAGAATGAGGGGTTCCTGTGCCACACAGTTGACCGCGTGCTGACTTACTCTGATCTTAAGCTCAGGCTTGGCAGCTGGCTCCATCGAGAAGGAGTTGCCTGTCACAGTTTCTGGTTTTTGGTGGTTTGCCGTGTTCGTGAAGTCACTCAACAAACCATCCTGACCCGGCTCCTTGGGGGGGCCGCAGAAGACACGAGAAATGACCGTGGCAGGACACTGCCCGGCGTTGAACCTGCCCAAGGCATTAATAGCTCTGGTCGGGGTGTGGATGAGTTCCTCTTGGTGTCAGGGCCAGTTTCTGCGATGGTCTGGGCGAAGGTCTGGGCGCAGGTCTGTGTCCAAAACAAACAGAAAAGAACAAAAGGAACCCATGAGCCCTGCCCCGGCTGCTTCGGGCTCTGCTTCCTGGCCGTGTTTTGGTGGGGCCGGTTTCGCCCGTTCCTGACTTTTGTGATCTGTTACGGTGAGAGCCAACAGGCAGGAGACGGAGCCTGGATCGGGGGACTCAAAATGCAGCTTTGTGTTGCCGGCTGCTTTCTGTGGCTTGGTGTCCCCATCTGTGAGGCTTTGAGTAGCCCAGTCCCCGTGGTGGCATTCAGGACAGGTCCCTGCAGGCTTTCGAAACACTCGATGAGGAGTTTCCTTGGGAAAGGCTAGAGGGTGAGTTGACACAAGTCAGCAACGTAGGGCCTCCGTGGGGTCTCTTGACTGGTTTCCTACGAGCCACACTTGTCCCTTCGCTAGTCCCACGGCCACGGACCTTCCTCACATGTCCGTCCGGTCTGCCCCAGACCCTCTATGGCCCCTCGCCGACCGAATCATGAGGTCAGATGAATGCGGGCCGTGCTTGCCCGTTTCAGACCTCCGCTCAGCCACTTTGGAGCTGTGTGACCCCGAGCAAGCCGCTTAACCTCTCTGGGCCTGTTTCCTTCTCTGTATTTTGGGATTCAGAAGCGCACCTGCCTTTCGTCGGGGTGCTGTGAGGACAGAGGGGCCCACAGGTGAGGCGCTTCTGCAGTGCTGGGCACATAGTACGCTGTCACTGGCACCGTCACCCTCGGGAGCCTTTCCAGTCTTCGGAGAGTAGTGACTAGCCCAGAGTGCTGATGACCTACTGCCCCCCCCCACTCCCCGTCCTCCCCGACCTCTTCTCCCTCTGCCTCTCTCCACACCAGCCTCCTCTCTGCTTCTGCAACGTGCCAGACGCTGTCCCGCCTCCAGACCTTGACCTTTGCTGTGCTTCCTGCCTGGGGTGCCCCTGCCCCGCGTCCCCAGGGTTAGGGTTTGCCATCTCGGGCGGCCACATATCCTTGGGCCCAAGTCCTGGTTGTTAGGGGCAGAGGTGAGCCTCCAGAGTCCCCCGAGGTGGGGGGGAATCCCGCCGCTTCCCCTCGAGGCTGCCACTCAGAGCACCGCGGGGAGCGGAGCCCAGCCTGTCCCGGCTGCTGCTGATGGGAAGTTGACACCCAGAGGAGCTCAGACTTGTTTCTGAGTCATCCAGACAGTTGCAGCCAAGGTTCAGACCCCTGGCTGACCACCAAAGCATCCATTTTGGCGTGTGTGTGTATGTGTGTGTGTGTGTGTGTGTGTGTGTGTGTGTGGTTGGCTGTCTTTGTTCACCCCCTGGGCCTGTCACTGAGATGACCCTCGTTCAGAATACCAATGCAGGGGGGTCATGTTTGCTTTTCCTGAGATTGCAAGTAGGGCAGAAATATTTTAAAGGCAAAGAGCCGGCCCCTTGGCCGTGTCCCCCCGGAGGACTGGAGGCCTGGGGAGGGGACCCAGGCAGCAGCTCTGGTTCCTCGCGGGGGCCCAGGCCGGGGGGGGGGGGGGGGCCCCCCCTGCCCTTTGGGGGGGGGGGGGGGGGGGTCGGCCCCCCCCCCCCCCCCGGTGGACGGGTCCGGCGGGGAGGAAGCAGGTTAACGTAGAATTCGGGCCTGGAGCTCGCTTTCGCCTGCGAGGAGGGAATAGTGAAGAGGTTTTTCTACCGAGCTATAAAAAGGCCTCCCAGCGTCGGCTGGAAGCCCGCCAGGGTTACCATGGCGATGAGGAATTATTACTTACTGCCAAGGCTGGGAGAAAAAGCGAGTACTTTTGGCTTCCGAAGAAGAGGAGTGGACTTATGTAATTCTCTGTGTTTATAGGCCCGGAGTGGCAGGAGGCGCGGACGGACCGTGGAGGCCTGACACCGAGTTTTGGCCCCGGCGTGGGGTCGGTGGCTGGGGCTTGTGCCTGGTGGGCCTCGGCCTGCACTGGCCTCGGGGGGGCGGGGGGGCAGCGGGCCGGGGGCCGAGGGGGGTGTCAGGCCCGGCTGCGGGGGCCTCCCCAGCCCGGGGAAGGGGGGGGACGCCTGTAGTCTCGCGGGAAGGCGAGCGGCCGCTCAGTGGGGCCGCCGCTCCCCGTGTCAGTCCTGCAGGAAGGATGGCTTTGATGTTGGACGCCGTGTGTCTTCTGGAAGCCAGCAGAACCGTCTGTGTGTGTGGACTCCCCTGACCCACTTGCTGGCACATTTTACTTCTTTCTTTTTCTTTTTTTTTTGGTGGGAGAGTTACTTCAAGTTCTGTTGGGAGCTGACGTGAGTGGAAGGCTGGTCATGTGCTCGGGTAAGAGAAGTTTCTGGGCTTGGTGGTGGGCAGGGAGACGCGGTACTGCCAGGTCGCGGCCCCGGAGGGGTGGGCAAGGACCGGGAGCCACCGTGGAGTGTGGGGGCGTCCGCCTGGGGGCCGGTGGGCCGCCGGATGGAGGCAGCCTGGTCGCGCCCCAGCCACGGTGGCCTTGGGTGGCCCGGCCCCGTCAGGCAGCAGTCCCGGCGCTGGGGGGACGAAGGGCCGGTGGTCACGGTGGTCGGAGTCCCTGTGGTCGGGAGCAGGGTGCCAGGAAGCAGGCGGCCAGGCGGGAAGGGCTTCTGGCCACTGTCTGGCTGCGGGGTTGGTTGGACATGTGGGGTGGGGACTGAGCCGCCCGGAGCTGGGGCGCGCACGTCCTTGCAGGAGAGCGGGCAGGGCGGAGGAATCGGGGTGCTGCCGGCACTGTGGCTGCAGGCGGTGGCGGCTGGGGGTCTCCTCCGCGGGCAGGGGGCTGGGGAGGGGAGCCAGGTGCAGTCAGCGCTGCGGCTGCCCCGGCGCCCGGCTCTCACCGCGGTGGCGCTTGGCCCAGTGCCCGTGTCTGGTTTGAAATCAGCGCCACCGGCCCAGGCTTGCCCAGGGACCTGGCCGCGAGGAGCCGGCATAAACACTGGAAAGTTGGAAGGGCTTCCTGAGCTCACAAGGAGCCTTCAGTTGCAGGGACAGGGATGAGGGAGTGATTTGTCCCAAGGCCTGGGTGCGCCTGGACCGTTGGGAGGCCGTGGGACGTCTCGTGGGGGCCTAGAGCCCAGGCCAGGGAGGGCTGGCTTCCCAGAGGGCACCTCTCGTTTGCCACAGACTCAAGTTTGAATCCTGCTTCCATCCCTCTTTACGCTGGGTGGCCTTGCCTCGCCTGTGGGGGCCTCAGTTTCCTTGTCTGTAAAATGGGGCAATAGTGGGGGGTCACACAGGGTTCGGGATGAGGTGAGGGGTTACTACAGCCTCCTGGTTCGTTCTGGGCCCAGACCTCCAGGGTTCGCATCCTGGTTGAACACTTCCTGGCCGTGTGGCCTTGGGCAGCTTCTTTCCCGTCTCTGAGCCTCAGTGTTCTCGTATGGCAAATGGACGCTGCCCTTGGTCTCCACGCTGGGAGCGCTCAGGGGGGCGAAGGAGTGGCCCCTGCACCTCCCCTCGTGGAAGGTGTGACAGTGGGCAGGTCGTGGAACTCAGCTCTTTTGTTCGTCCAGTGTGCGTGGTTTGCACTTGGGCCTGGGGGAGAACCGAGACCCGCCTGCACAGGGGCCCTGTGGGCTGCTGTGGGGAGACTCCTTTCCTGTAGATGAGTTTGGATTTAAGTTAGGTATATCCCAATCTCCACTGATTTTTCTTTTCTTCTATGTCCAGAACCGTCCTGTTCTGTAGGATTTGGAAACCGCAGTCTGGATCTCGGGAGGTGGAGAGGGGGGTCCCTCCTCAAGCCCCAGGCTCTGTTTGCATCTGGGCCTGGGCTGGGGTCCCCGGGGCTGTCCCACTGTGCCTGTTCTGCCCTGTCCCCCACCAAGCACGGGCCAGCACCCCCAACTGCTCGGTGTGGCCTGGAGGCTGGGCAGGCATGGCTGGCTCTCCCACTGAGGGTGGCAGTCATCCTGTTTGTAAATGACACCGGATGCTGGGCCGGTGGCTGGCTCAGGGCCTCTCCTCCTGGGCCAGCAGGAGCCGGCGGGGAGTTCCCCGGGTGTCCAAGCTGTCCACGCCACCTACCCACTGTCCGGTTGTCCTCGGGCCTCTCTTGGGGACCTTGGGAAAGGCCTCTGTAGCAGGGGGCCCCACAAATGTCCCCTTGCTGCCCCCAAGCCTCAGGTGCCCCCTTGGGCCAGCCACAGAGCTGTGTTGTAGCTGTCCCAGCCCTGTCCTGAGGGTCTCGGTGACTTGACCTCCCCCTCCCCCCATACGCACGGAGGTGCAGGTGCATAGCATTCAACACACTCAGGTCCACACAAATGTGTGTATGCGAGACCCGCGAGGTCTGTGTGAGGCTGACGGTGCACGGTCAGTCCCCTGGTTACACCACGGCACTGAGCTGGGCTTCTGTAGAGACGTCACCACCGGGGGAGGCCGGCTGAAGGGCGCGCAGGGACGTGAGAGGGCGCTGAGGCTCGGGTCAGGTGACCCACCCAAGGACCCAGCGTTGGTGAGGGTGGGGCTCAGCTCCACCCCCAGCCAGGGCCTGTGCGTGGAGGGTGTTCGGCTGGGTGACCCCAGGGAAGTGGCTTGCCCTCTCTGAGTCTCCGTTCCCCCTCTGCCTTCTCTCCTCACCTGCAGGCTGGGCTTGGAGCTTGAGATAGGGGTGGTGGCTGGGCTCACGAACCGCGAAAGCCAGAGAGCCCTGACCTCGGGGCCGTTTCTCTCGCTTCCTGGGCCCTCCCAGAGCGTGCCCCCCCTCAGCCGCGTGCGCCCCCTGTGGGGTCACTCCCGCAGCAGCCAGACTCGCTCCCTGTCTTCGTCCTCTATCCTCCTCGCTCTGTACTCCGGGCTGCACTTTTCCTTTCCTGCTTTTCCCTGCGGTAAGGGACTGGTTTCTCTTGGACCTCTTCCCACCTCCACGGCGGTGAGAAGGCCTTCGGGCTGTGAACTAGCCCACCCTAGAGCGAGTTGGTCGTCCGCAGTGAGTGCTTAAGCAGGAGGAGTGTGTTTCTGTTCAGCCAAAGCTAATCCAAGGCTAGACATGTCTCCAGAGAGGCTCCCGAGAGAGGGCTGCTGGATTTTTGTCTCCTTACAGTGAGTGGACAGGTAACAGCACGTGTCCCCAGACGTCCAGAGAGGGCTTGATTTATGCCTAAGGATTTGGGAGGGTTCCAGGCTATCCCAGGCTGGGGACAGGGGGGCTACTGGCAGGCCTTGGTGGGGCTGAGCAGGGAGGGGTGTCCACAGTCGTGTCAGATGATGGAAACTGTGTCTGAGGCTCGGGGAGCACCAGCCACGGTTTAGGGTCTCAGGTGCTGGGTTTTGCTGGGCAGAGCCTGGAGGGCAGGGAGTGGGCTGAGTTGGGGGCATTCTAGCCTCATGAGCCTTTTGCCTGTTTTTGGAAGCTCCCATCTGGGATCCAGAACCCAAATCCGAAATCCTCGAACCTGCCTGCTGCTGCCTGCGGCTAGCCTCTCCCGCTTCGGCAGACCCTGCCTCTGGACCTTTGTACTTGCTGTGCCCTCTTCCTGCAACACCTGTCCCTCATACAGGCCTCTGCTCAAACGCAGCCTTGCGAGCTGACCTCTCCAGAGTTGCTCTTGTCACCTTATACTGTCATCCTTTGAAATTTAGTCTGTGTCCATTGCCATGTCCCCCAAACCCCTTCCCCCACGATTTTGTTCATCTTGGTCACTATTGTGTCCCTAGCACTGGGCACGTCTTAGGTCCCTGGTTCAGTGTCCCCCATGGGCTGTGGATCTGGGCCTGTCCCCTTGCGGTGAATGAGGCCTTTCTGGGGATGGATGTTTCAACTGTGCCTCCAGGCAAGTCACACACCTGAGGGCTCTGGCTAGGGAGACGGGTCCTTATCTCCGCCACCCTAGAAAATTCTGTGTCTGGAGGCTGAGAATGCCTTCTGGGGTCTCCTGGAAAACTGGGTCCTTTGAAAGGCAGTTCTTGTGTTTGTGCTCAAGAATGCCCCATAGGACCTTGGTCCGGACTCCTAGATAAAGTCAGAGAGGTAGAGGTCATGAGCGAGACCTGTGGCGGGCAGGGGAGAGGGGTAGACAGCATCAGCTTCGTGTGTTGAGAGCGGACGAGGCAGGAACACCGTTGTGCCGACCTTAATTTATTGAGTTCTTCTGACGACCCTCTGAGCCACAGAGAGGGTGAGCATCTTGCCCAAAGACACACAGCCCCAGGCACACAGTATTAGTAGGTAAATGGCATTTGGTACGCAGGCCTGGGAAGGGGCCCCTTTCGCACTTGGAGGGAGCCCTACTCATCTAGGTCTGAGGCCCAGAGATGCCCAGACTCTTCTGGAAGGCCTGGAGTTGGTTTCTATGTGGCTCAAGAGCCACAAGGCTGGAGGAGGGCCGCCCCCCTTTTCTGGCTGTCCATTTGCATGACAATGAGCTCTTTGTCCCCGGGTCCAGCCTCCTTCCCAGGCTAATAACATAATTCCCGGCCTGTGATGTCATAATGGGCCCTTTCTGCTGGGGTTGGAGGCCGGGTGGGTAGCTGTGGAGGCTGGGACCGGCGGGTCATAAATGGAGAGGTGCTGATTATCGGGGGGCCGGACGCGCTTTCCTTGCAGGACGCTGTTTCATCCTCCAGGAGTGGGATTTGCTTCCCTTTGACACAGGAGCAAACAGATTCAGAGTTTGCTCAGCCCTCTGGCTGAACCACTTTGCGCCTCTTCTTGGCCTGTGAAGTGGGAGTGAGTCATCCCTGGCAGGCCCTCTCCCGGAGGCGTGGGTGTGAGAGTCCCTTGCTTCCTGGAAACTTGAGGGAGGCCCCTGCACCCGCGGCTCCCGAGGCAGGACCGCTGTGGGGGGGCGCGGAAAGTGGGCTCCAACCCGGGGCCTGGGGCTTACCCTCTCTGTGTCTCGGTTTCCTCATCTGCTTGATTGGCGGTTCTGCTGGGGCTTGGTGAGGGGCTCAGTGGGGAGCCAGCGCCCCCACCGTCGTCGTCGTCAGTGGGCAGCGTCAGGAGGGGCTGCCTTGTAATGGGGGGAATGGTGGCCCCCCAAAAGATAAGCACATGCATTACTACCCTTCTCCTCTAAACGTGATGTGCTTTGGAAAATAAGGTCTTTGCAGAGTTTCTGGACATGAGGTCATTTGGATTCCCCGAGTGAGCCCTCTGTTCAGTGACCAGTGTCCTCCTGAGGGACAGAAGAGAAGGCACACAGAGGACGCTGCGTGAAGACGGACGGAGACCCCAGGGATGTGGCCAGATGCTGGAGGAGGCTGGGGGGGGGCTCCTGCCCGAGAGCCTTCAGGGGAGCGAGGCCTGCCCACACCTTGATGTGGCACACTGGGCCTCCAGATCTGGAGAGAATAAATTTCCATTGTATTAAGCCACCCGGCTGACGGTCATTTGTTACAGCAGCCCTAACAGACTAATAGAGCCGGGGACCCCACTCTATGGAGGCTAGAGGGAGCTCTCCCTGGGGAAGGCACGTGGGGGTACTCTTTCCTACCGCACGCTGAGGGTCCGGGACCTAGTGAGGTCGTTGGGGTAGCTGAGGATACCCCTTTGTGCCCAGGGGCGTGGGGAGCCTTGTCGGAGGGGTCCAGAACCCAAATCCAGAAATCCCCAAACCTGCCCGGCTAGCTCTCCCGCCTCGGGTGACCCTGCTAAGGGGCACAGAACCCAGGAGGCAAGAGGCTCCCCACATTTTATGCTGGGCCCTCCGAAGCCTCTAACACGCATTCCCCACCTGCCTGGCCACTCCTGGGCTGCAGCCATCCCCTGCCCCGCCCCCACCCCCAAGCCACCTTGCTTACCAGGTGCCCTTGATAAAGGGAGACACTGAGGTGCAGAGAAGGCAGGCTGCAGCACCCTGTGCTAGGGATGACCTTCAGACTCTCGGCTGTGGCTAATGCACGGGCTGGCATTGCAGCTCCAGGGAGGAAAGGATCAGAGCTGCGGGGGAGCAGGCGGTGTAGACGGATTAGTTCTTGCGACGCACTGGCCTAGTGTAGATGGCACCCTGAAATCCGACTTTAAGTAGACCCCTTCTTGGCCTCAGTTTCTCTGTTCACAGAGTGGCCTTGGACCTTCGGCTTGGAGTCTGCAGTAATGCTCTCAGTGTTCAGGGACACAACAAGCCACTTATGGACGGCCTGCTGTGTGCACTGAGCCGGGACTCAGTGGTGGACACAACAGAGGCAACTCCTGCCTTCATGGACCGTGCCTTTGGGGTCGTGGGGAGATGGGGAACAAGTCAGCAGAGACTTGGGGAAGGAGGACTCTAGATCCCGATGAGGGACGTAACAGAGCAGGGGGCCGGGGTGGGGCTGAGGGTGCTGCCTTCCTTCTCCTCCTGAGACCCAGGGTGGGGATTTGTAGTGAGCTCTTGGGGAGTGGCCAGGTGGACATGGAAGTAGCCATGGCCCATCTGCAGAGACCTGTGGCTGCCTCCAGCTGGCAGGACATGGCTGGACCCATGAGCAGTGATGTTGGCTATAAGGCTTCTGAGGCCCTGACACCAGCCTGGCGGGGGGGGGGGAGGCCGGGAACTGCCTGAGCAGGGAGGCTGGGGTACAGTGGTGATGGGTGCCGAGGACACATGGGCTAGGAGGTAGATGCTGGAGAGGGTGAGCCTGGGTTTGCATCCAGGCTCTGCTACTTGCTTGCTGTGTGACCTCAGACAAGTTACTTAACCTCTCTGTGCCCCAGTCTTACTTCCTGTGGGTACTGTAATGGTTAGGTGAACTGATGACAGTGAGCACTGTGTTAGCAATTTGCTATTATGCTGAGTGTGAGGCTCTCACCTTGTGTCTGTTATCGGGACTGCTCAGGACCTAGAATCTGGAAGTAGAGTTTGTTCAACTTTCCATGGTCCTGCTCCTGCCCCTGAGACATAGAATAGCCTTCTTTGGCCCCAGAACCTGCACCTCCCCGTCTGTGAGCGGCGAGGTGAAACAGACCTGTGGCCACATGGAGGTGGGGCGGGAGAGAGGACAGTGGGAGGAGTCAACACCGATGGGATCAGGGCGGTGGGGGAGGGTCAGAATCTTCCCCTGCTCCTGGTCTGAGCCACGGCCACCCTCCAGGCCCAGAGCAGCTGCCTTTACAGCCAGCAGGGGCGGGGCCGTGTGTGTGTGTGTGTGTGTGTGTGTGTGTGTGTGTGTGTGTGTGTGGTGCAGCCTGCAGGGCCTTCTGGCTGCGGACAGTGCCCTGTCTGAAGGGAAGGGTTGCGGGGGCGGGGGGGGGGGGCCGGCGCAGCGCAGGGAGAGCCGTCCTTGCCAGCTCAGGATGTTCCTCCAGAATCCAAGGCCAGAGGCTCCACTTAGTGCCTGGGGCTCTGTGGGTGGGAGTGTGCCTGCTGCTGGGGGGTGACCCAGATCTGAGGCAGCGAGGAGGGGCAGCCTTTGTCTGCAAAGTTGCTGCCTGCTGGGTCCCTCATTAAGGTCCCTGATGGCTCAGCACGGGGCCAGGAGACTGCTTCTCCTTCAGGGTGAGAGATGGGGCAGGCCTGTCCCAGACTCCTGCCTGGTCCCCTCCTTCTAATCTGAGTCCGTCCTGGGCTCCCATTTCATTTCTCTTGCCTCCTTCCGGCCGGCTTTGGAGATTTCCCTACCCGCATATGCGAGGGAACCAGAGGGGAGAGACCAGATTCCAGGGAGATTCATGGTATAGAATTTGGGTTTTAAGGGGTTGCTATCTTAGGTGTCTTGGTAGCAATCGGCAGATTCCCTGCTCCTCCTGCATTTATAGCATGAAAGACTCAGCGGAAGCTTCAGGCACGGTTGGATCCAGGGGTTCTGATGATGAGGTGTTCCCCATGTCCAGTCCCTGGGAGCCTAGGATGAATCATCACAACCTTGCAGCCCAGCGGAGGTTAAGCCTGTTGTGGCCGATATCACAACAGGAGTCATTCGAGTGAGGTCTATGGGCTTCGCTTGAGAGTTAAGTGCTTCCCTAAACACCAATGACTATGGCCGTGGTTGTGGTGCTGCTGGGCTGCTGGGGCTGCTACTGAGACTGTGCTGACTGGCCAGCCCTGGGAGGCAGGGTCAGCCCCCTTCAGAGTCCAGGATCAAGGGTGCAGGGGGAGTCATAGGTCAAGAGACAGAACGGTGCAGTTTGCAAGGAGTGAGTGCGGGACAGGCGGACAGCAGCTGCGGACCACGGGCAGCTCACTGCGTGTATTGGAGATGAGCCAGCTTGGGGTCCTGCCCAGCCCCCCTTTCACAGCCAGTGTGTGTCCTTTGGGGTGGGGGATGTTGTTTAAGATTCACTGGGTAAGTGGGCTCAGCCCCGCCCACTCCCTGTTTTAATTAGGGGCTTCTCAGTTCCCCCTCCAAGTCATGTGGGGGAACGGTCCTGCCTGTCACTCTCTCCCATCCCTCCTCCCCCTGCCCCCAGCTCCCCCGGGGCTTTGCTGGGCTCTGTCTTGTGGCTTTCAACTGACCACATGCCAGAAGCCACAGGTCACATCCTGGCCGCCCACGGGCTGTATTTGGATGTCAGACTGATTTATTGGGTTGGGTTTATAGTCCCATGTTTTTGAAACAAAACTGTAAATTGAGAGATGTCTCAAAGTCAGACTTTTCTTTGCCTGAAAGACCTGGGAGCTGGGATCCCCTGGGCCACATTCTCGAGTGGCTGCGGTGCCCCCGGCTGGGGCTGAGTGCGGCCACCCCCTTCCCATGTCCTTCCCCTCCCCTGACACAACACCCGCCTGGTATGCAATCTTCCTTTCTCTTTTCCCCCCTCCTTATTTCAGGCTTGGGACCCTCTCCCCTGGAGCCTGGTTAGTCCTGTTCCCTCCGCCAAGTGATGATCAGTTCTCAGGGGACCGCTCACCACTCCTGGGCACTGAAGCCTGCGTTCCCTTCTGGAACTCCTGGCTGCAGGGGCCGGAGGGCCTCTTGGATTCTTGATCACTGATCCGTCATCAGAGCCTAACTGATGAACGAAAGCCCTCAGGGAAATCGAGGGGCTCCTGTGATCCACTTTCGGGCGGATCAGAGTGGACCGTTCCCCCTCGGGCAGGCATCCGGGGTGCTGGAGGGGCCTCCCGGCCAGGCCAGTGGGAAGTGGGGGGTGCGTGGCAGGGCTGTTGTTGAGTGGGTGGGCTCCCGGGCCTGCAGGCCGCTGCTGGCCAAGCTATTCTTAGCCGCAGGAACATTTGTCGTCCTTCACATGTGGTGGAGGACGTCCCCCAGAGAACTGCCCTGAAATACTCAGGACGACCCCATAAATTCCTCAGAAAGCCGTCCTTGAGGGCCCGGCGTGCATGGAGGAGGGGCAGGGGGAGGCGTTTCCGGCAGCTGTACAGCTGTGGACACATTTGCCAGATGTTGATGCAGGGAAGCTGGTGGGAACCCAGAGTCTGCTGACCCTGCTCTCTCGGGGTGGCCCCCTGCCCCCTCAGGGTCTTGGTGAGTGATGGGCGGGGCCGGCAGACTGGCAGTGTGGGGTTTCAGGCCAGCCTGTCCCTGTGTCCTGGCCTCTCAGGCCTCCCCGGAGGCTTCCTGGGCTGGGGGGGCTGCCAGGGTTGGGGGCGAGTTCTTGACTGCGGTCCCTCTCAGTACCTGGCTGGCAGGGGCCGTTGCCTGCCAAGACCCCCGGCAGGACCTTTGGCAACACCCATCTCTTTTATGGGGCAGCCTGGGCATTGGGAGCCACCAACAGAGCAATACTGGCCTAGCTGGGTGCCTGGGTTAGCAATCAGGGAGGCCTCCCTGGAGGAGGCATGCGTTTTTTTTTTTTCTCCCCCCCTTATTGGTTTATTTGTTTATTTATTTTTCTGATTATGGTGTGAGAGACCTAACAAAAATGTTACCATCTCAACCATTTGTAAGGTACCGTTCCGGACGTTTACCGATGGTGCACACGTCACCACCTTCATCTCCAGAGCTCTCTTGTCTTGCAGAACAGAAATTGTCCCCTTTAAACACGAACTCCCCGTACCCCGTCCTCTAGGTCTTGGCCGCCACCCTTCTACTTTCTTTCTGCATCTGACTGCTGGGCACCTCCTGTGAGTGAAATCACAGTGTTTGTCCTTCTGTGTCTGGCTTCTTTTACTCGGCAGAATGCCAAGAGCTGGGCTCTGCGGCCCATTTACTCCTTGGGTGTCGGTTTATTCCTGTCCAGGCACCGAGGCCGACGGACCCGGGACCCCGAGCCCCGCATCCTTGACCCTCCCGGGGTCCTGGGTTAGGATGCGGTCATGGGCCCCCCTGTGCGTGGATAAGTAGTCATGGTGAGCGGGCACCGACCGTGCTGAGCCCCGACATGGGTGCCTGCTTGTCTGCTCTGATCTAAGCCCTGGGGGTGGGTGTGCGGAGGGTCGAGCAGCGTGCTGGGGTGTACAGCTGGTGCCAGCGCCCCTCCCCCACAACCCCGACACCAGCGTCCTCTCTGGTCTCACCCCCCTTCCCTCTGCAGAAAAAATTGCTGTTTGGAAGCCCAGATGGAAGAGCTGGGCCTAATGGGAAACACGTCCCTCCCGGGGCGCCCAGAACGTGATGAGGAAGAGCCAGGAAAAATCGGGCGTCATGTCTGTGAAACACCCAGGAGGGAGAGCGAGTCGCGCGACAGGGGCCCTCGTGTGGGACCTGGTGACCTTGTGTGCGGGGATGCTTTGTCACAACTGTGGCTTCTCTCTCTCCCCCCGCCTTAAAATGGAAAGGCAGGGGAAGGGGTCCGGGAGGGAGTGATTGTGAGCAGATCTGACTGTGGTGGGGAGGGTGGGGGCGGTGGGCAGGGCTGGGCAGCCGAGCTGGCCCGGCCCAGTGGACGCAAATGTACCACTGAGATTGGAGACCCAAGTGAGCCTCCTTGGCAGCCCTGAGCTGGGCCTCTCTTCTGCTCCCCTTTGGGGAGGGTGTGCGTGGCTGGACCTGCTTGCCTTCTGGCTATGTGACCTCAGGCAAGTGAGTCCACCTCTCTGAGCCTCGGTTTCCTGATCTGTTGATCAGGGCGGTCCAGTTTGGTGAGGGAGATCGGAATCTTCCCCTAGTTTGGGTGCATGATGAATGTCACCTGTGGCGCAGGTAGGACTGTGGATAGATCGCGGCAGCTGGGAGGAGCTGCGGGGGCGGGCAGTGAAGCAGAATCTGGGGCGGCGGGGGTTCTAGCTGTGGCTGGGGATCCTTTTGAGGGGACGCAAGAGGTGGGCCAGGTGCCCGGGGTGTGTTTGCTACCAGGCCTCTGGTTTGCCCTAGAAGGTGGGTGCAGGCTGTGCAGGCTCTGTCCGGGCACCCGGCCATCCCTCTGGACACTTAGCTTTCGTCCCCACGGCCCTGGGTGTTGTTCCCCTGGGGTGTCTGAGGGGGGCTCCGCTCAGGCCACTTGGCCCGCTTTGCTGGATGCACCGCGTGGGCTGTGGGATCCCCCCGAGGAAGGCAGAGTCCGGCCATGAAGCACCAACCTGCCGCGTGTGTGCCTGCCTCTTCCGGGGCCTCAGTTTCCCCACTTGCAGAAAGCTGGTGTTGAGTGAGCAGCCGCTTCCTCCCTCGTCCAGACCCTGCTAGGCCCAGCCCACCCCTCCCGCAGGAAGCCCTCTGCCTTCTCTGTGTTTGGGTGCAGGTCCCCCCGCCCCCGTCTTGCATACCCTCCTTGTCCTGGGGACTTGCTCTGGCCTTCATTTGGTCGGGCCCAGCCTCAGTTTGCTCATCTGCAAAGTGGGGAGAGTGGTAGCACCTGCCCAGCGACAGATATCGCCCCCTTCATCATTGTCAACTTGCCCTCCCCACGCCCCTCCCCCCCATATTTCGTGTAACAGAGGGAACTTGAGTTATGGCCCTCATTTGGGGGCACGTATCTGTGGGTGTCGAGCTTTCCGTGGCTCTTTTCTCAGTGTTCTGAGAAAATCCCTGTTCTGATTCTGGAGTTCGGGACTGGAGGGGACTTGGGGTGCAGTTGTGCAGGTTTGGGGGTTCATGGGCATGACGGCGCTTGCGTGTGTCCCCAGCTGTGCCTGACCGGGGAGCCTGATGTGGGAGTATCAGCGGGATGCGAGCAGGCTTGGCTCTGGGGCTTGCTTTAAAAAGTGAGACCCAGAAAACTGGATGGTGGGACAGTTAAATCGAGGTCCCTCTGCTGATTTGTCTGTCCGGTTTGTTCCATCCATCCATCCATCCATCCATCGCCTCCTCCCTCTCCCCTTCATCCATCTGTCCACCGGCCCGTCCTTCCCTCCCAGTCCATCCTCTGTGGAGTACGTGGGGTGAGGAGCTGCTTGCTCTGTCGGGTCAGGCCTGTCATTGGATGGTAGCTCTGGCTGGCAGCTGTTTCTACCCACCTGGTCTGCTGCCGTGACCCCAGGGCCTGGCATGGTGTCCGCATACCCGAGATGCTCAGATACTCCCGACTGACGGGAGTGGGGCAGAGACCCGTCCGGGGTGGGCGTGTATGGACCGGCCTCAGCTTGGGGACAGGCAGGCGGCGCTCCTGAGTGTTGAATGTGCAGGCCCTGAATCCTCAGGGCTGCGACTCTTTGGACAGAGCCACAAGCAAGCTTGGTTGGGTTCCTGGCTCCTCCTTGGGGAGCCCGAGGAGCTCTGTGCTGGGTCAGTGGCCGCTGATCCTGCCTGCGTGGGAGGGGGTGCAGGGGCCCGTTTTCTTTGGGACCCTGAATGGTGGCTGTAATAATGTTAAGATTCCAGATGGGCTGGTCCTTTTACTCGCATACGATGCTCAGAGACCCCGGGACTGAGACCCCCTGATGGAAGGAGCAGCTGAAATTTCCTTTAACACAGGGGCACCGGGCTGGCTTGATGTAGGAGACCTCAGCATCACTGCTGCCCAGAGGGGTGACCCCTTCCTTTCTTGCTCAGAGAGAGAGGCTGTGTGACCTCATGGGGCCCGGCTCACTGCGCTCTTACCATCCGGGCCTCCCTGCTGATCCTTCCTCTCCTCAGGGCCTTTGCACTGTCTGTTCCCTCTGCCTGAAGCAGCTTCCCCAGACATCTGCACACCTCCCTTCTCCCTCCCCTTCCGTGTCTTTACTTAAAGACCCTCTCGGGTGAGGCTGTCTCGACCATCCCGCCTCCCCCCGCCGTGTCCCCTGTCTGCCCCTCTCCTGCTTCTGTTGTTCTCCACGCCACAAACACGTCCCAGCATTCCTATTGTGACTCCTGTCTTGCCTGCTAGAATGGCAACTCAGCAAGGATTTGGGGTCTTTTTCTGCCACTGCGTCTCAGAACTTGCCCTTTAAGGTTGTTGGAGCCATGGTTGAAGGTGGTGAGCTGTGGAGGCAAGGGGCAGGGACTCTGCCTTCGCCTCCTGCCCTCGGGGGTCCTGCGGGCTCCTCTGGGCTCACTGGGGCCACCTCCCGTGGGGCTCTCTGTCTTGGGGCTCTGCCGAGAGCCGGATCCCGGGCATCCACCCTGCGCCAGGAGGCAGATAGTTGTCAGGCTCATTCCCATTCTTACAGTACGCCAGAAACTAGAGACTCTGGGTGCCTGGTGGCTCAGTGGGTTAAGCCTCTGCCTTCAGCTCAGGTTATGATCTCAGGGTTGTGGGATCGAGCCCTGCATCGGGCTCTCTGCTCAGCGGGGAGCCTGCTTCCTCCTCTCTCTGTCTGCCTGCCTCTCTGCCTGCTTGTGATCTCTATCAAATAAGTGAATAAAGTCTTTTTTTTTTTTTTTTTTTTTTTAAAAAGGAAACTAGAAACTCAAGGTGTAAGCAGTCAACTTTGTTCTAGCTGGTGTTTCCACCAAATCCTAACCTCACATCCCAGAACAGGCCCCGCGCACACGTGACCGGTGCTGGCTTTAGCTCTCTGTTCTCCCGGGCCTGGGCTGTTTGGTAGATATTCGCCGGATGCCTACTGTGTGCCAGGCACTGTGCCAGGCTCTGGATTCTGGCCGTGAACAAAACATTTATCGAGCACCGACCTTATTCGGCTAAATCTAACTCCAGCCCTCTAATTCACGTCCACCCAGAATCTGGGAATGTGATCGTATTTGGAAAGAGGGTCTTTGCAGATGTCCTTAGTGGATGAGGGCGGGCCCGGAACCCAGTGACTGGGTCCTTCCCAGAGGACAGGACACACAGAAATGAGGGACAGGGCCAGGTGATAACCAGCGGGGACGGCGGTGAGGCGGCCCCAGGCCAAGGGACCCCTGGGCCACCAGCAGCTGGAGGAGGCAGGAAGGATCCCAGAGCCTCTGGGGCGGGGAGCGTGGCCCTGCCTGCACCTCGATTTGGGACTCCTGGCCTGCGGAACAGTGAGTGGATGCGTTTCGGTGGCTTTCAGCCATCCAGCGTGCGGTCATTTGTTCACCGCTGTCCCAGGAAACCAGCACACCTACTATGTGCCCGCACTCGTGGGGCTCTCAGCAGTGAACCAAACCAAAAGTTGGTCAAGTAGCTACTGAACGGTCCCACGCCCTTCTAGATGCTCAAGGGCAGCAGCGAGGGGGGCCGCGGGGTTCCTGGCACATGAATGTTTCTCTGGCCCGGATGGACCGTGGGGGCGGGGGTGTGCAAGAGACCCCGTCCCCTGTGTGGGACCTGCGGCTTGGCCCGGCCCCCGAGAGGATTCTGGCGAGCGTGCCTGTATGTGCGTGTGCTGGGGGCTTCTCTCTGCCGACAGCTGAGGGCTCCCCCACCTGCCCCAAGTTCCCATGTCTGTGCCCATTAGTTACGGGAAAGTTTCAGGCTTGTGTGGCGCAGACAGCTGCCCTTTCATCTTCTCCGGAGGCTGGGCTCAGGTCTGAAGGCTCCCAGGCACATTTCAGCGGTCTCGGCACCTTAACGAGCACACCCCCGCCCCCGCCCGCATTCCCCCCACTCTCAGAGACATCCCAGCCCCGGCTTGCTGTAATTCCACTCTCCCCAGAGCTGAAGCCGCTGCACAGGACATGGAAAATCTATGGAATGTGCCTGTGAGGCCGTGGCGTCCTGCCTGGGGCCAGAGGGGAATGTGGGGGCAGCAGGCTCTGGCCTCACCTGGTGTTGCCGGCACTTGCCTGGACAGGTTCCCTGGTCGAGCACCTGCTGTGTGCCGGGCCCACTGAGAGGCTCTGGGGTGCAGCAGGGATCAAGGCAGACAGAACCAGGAGCAGCGAGGTTCTTCCTGCGGGTCTGGAAGCCTTACCAAAGCCACGCAGCGGACAGCACAAGGGCTGGGAGGTTAGGACTGGGGGTTGCCGGTGCAGGGGACCCGCAGCCCATGGGCTCTCCTGGGGACTGCCCAGGGGCCCTTGCTCGTTGCTGCGGTGTATGCGGGGGGCCCCACCGTGGGCCATTCACGGGGAGCCCCATCCTGGTCTGTGCATGGGACCCCCTGCCAAGGGCAGCCCTGCAGTTCTTGGCCGTCAGTGGCCCTGGTGTCGCGGTTTGTGGCTGGGGTGTGTAAGGCCTGGATGGGCCTCTCGTGGCCCCGTCTGGGGCTCTGGGGCTCAAAAGCATCTCCTGCCACCTGACTCAGCAAGTTCTTCACTTCTCCCGAGTGCCATCTTCTCTCCTTGGAGCCCTGACCTTTTTGATTTGGCCTCATTGAGCACCTGCTGTTTACGAGACGTGACGGCAGCACTTCCCAAGCATGCTGTCCTCCGAACAGGCCTGAGGGTCCCTGTCCCTCGGTGAGCTCCGTCCCAACCTTCCTGCCTGCTTCTCCTGCTCTGTGACCGCAATTCTGGTCCCGCCAGCGTCGTCTCTTGCTTGGACGTCCGCAGCAGCCTCCGGGTCTCCTGGCCGGCTGCTTGGAAACACACGGACCCTTTACTTCCCCCGCCGCTGCCCGTGCCTCCTTGGGGCCCCGAGAGCAGAATCCATCCTTGCCATGCCCCGGGAGCCCTGAGCGATGGTGCGCCCTCCCTGCCCTGTGTTCACTCAATGTATTTCTCAAGTGCGTGGTGCCTGGTCTCACCTCTGGGCTCCCGCTTGGGCGTCGGCCTCCCTCTGACTCCCTCTGACCGTCTTGTGCCCGTTCTAGGAAGGGCTTCCTGATGCCCCCTCACCCTCCCCGAGGCTGGGCTAGACTGGGTGGGCTTCCTCCTTCTTCTCAGCTCACAATTTGCTGCTTGTGGTACCCTGTGGAGGCACTGAGACCCTCTGTGGCTGGGCCCTGCCTTATTCACTCGCTTGGGGCTCAGCCCCCGAAGTTTCTGTAAATAAATGGGTGCCCGCTACCCTCTCCTGACCCCAAAGCCACCAGACCCATGGTGGGATCAGGCCTGCCGCATCCTCTCCCTGCAGCTGTCTGGGTTTGTCTTCAGAACACCTTCCAGCCCAGTCGAGATCCGGGGTACCCCCCTGCCGTCCCTTGGGGCTCCCTCATCCTCCCCACCCCGTGTCTTTGATGAAGGAGTGTTCTATTTCTTCTTGTGGTTCACATTCAAACCTCCGTGAAGTCAATGCTTAAATTTGTTTTTCCATTCACAGCGTGATGCAAATCCTCCCTTTACCTAATTTTAACACTGTGTGGCGAACCTGGGAACCTGGGGGTCATCGGCAGTCCCTGCTCACCCCCTCAGCCCTCGAAGCCTCCAGTCTGTTTTCTGTCTCTACGGGTTTGCCTCTTCCGGGTACTTCCTGGACGTGGACCGAGGCACGATCTTGGCCTTCTGTGACCGGCTTCTTTTTCTTAGCGTGATGTGTTCGAGGTTCGTCTGTGGTGTGGCCTGTGTCAGTGGTTCATTTCTTTTTGTGACTAAATCATGTTCCACTGTATGGATGGACCACAATTGTTTTGTCCGTTCATCCGTTGGTGGACTTTTGGGCTGTTTCCACCTTTTGGCCGTTGCGAATAATGCTGTGAACGCTCGTATACATGCATTTGTTTGAGTCCCAGTTTTCTGTTCTTTTGGGTATGTGCCCAGGATTGGAATTGCTGGGTCATTTGGTAATTCTATGTTTAACTTTCGGAGGAACCGCCAAAATGTTTTCCTTAAAAAAAAAAAATTTTTTTTTTTGAGCTGGCAGTAAATGGGACTGAGGTTGAAAGGGATGGAAATTGGGTTTCTTAAGTAAGCTCGTGGTGAAAGCCAGAGTCCCCTGGCTTTGGGGACGACATGCGTAGGAGGACACTTGTCAGGGAGCTGCTGGGGTGACCTGTTGATGGCTGAAGCCCTCCCAAGCTTGGCGGTGGACGTACCGTGTGTCTCGAGGGAGTGGGAAGCCAGCCAGACCCTGGCCTTGGCGTGAGCGGGGGTGGGTATGCCGCCGAGGATTCTCCAGGGCTGGTTTGGAAAGGTGTCACCTCCCCGGTTCCTGGAGCCCACGTGTACCTCTGGCAGAGGCGGCAATCAGGAAGGCTGTGGGAAAATCAGCCTTCTCGGCCGCCTTCTGCGGTGTCGAATCAAATAGAGATTTGGAAGTTGCCCGAGGTGCTCTTGGAAGGAGGGCAAGGCGTGTGCGCGTCTCCCCCACCAACGTGCTGGCCTCACCCCCTCGGAGAGAGGGAGGCAGCTGCTGAAAGCCCAGAGAGAGCAGACTAGAATTTGCATCGCTGCATTGGATGGTGGGGGGGGGGGGTCTGCTGGGCTTGGAATGAACTGGAACAGTGGGAATTCTGGAACGGGGGTCCAGCAGCAGTGGCCACACCGGCCCCTATCTCAAGACCAGTTGCTTGTCTCCGGGCTGCAGGACAGATGCCCCGTTGCCCTTGGTGGGAACTGGCAGCGCAGGTCCCTCCCCCTCCCCACATCAAAGCATCACTAACCCCCTCCACCCCTCCCACCTCCAGCTAGAGCCAGTACAGAGAAGGTTCTAGTGAGAGCAACACTCGTAGCGCGTGTTAGCCGAGCAGGTGTTCCTATGCTCATAAAAATTACACGGTGCCTCCTGTGGGCTGGGACAAGCCCACGAGGGAACTTCCTGAGGTGCTTGTAGGTCCCTGACTCCTTTCTTTGCTGGGTGAGTCAGAACTTGTGGTGGCAAGTGACAGAAACCCAGGTTGGGCTGGCGAAGCAAAACATACAGGAGTGTCTCAGCTCTCCTGAACGAAGGAGCAGGCTTCTGCTGCCTTCAGGCATGGCTGTCTCCAGGACCCGACTATGCTCTCTCCACCCTCAGCTCCGTCCTCTGGCCGGTTGGTGTCGTTGTTGGGCAGGCACCTGCCATGAGGTGGCCTCAGAGCACCCCGCCCCTTCCTGGTTTCCTCCAGCAAAACTCTCAAGACTGCTTCTCATTGGCCTAGTTTTGGTCACATGCCCATCTCTGAACCAATCCCTGGCCCAGGGGATTCAGGAATCTGATTGGTCCGACCTGGATCCCGTGACCAGTCCTGGATCCCGAGGAGGGAGGATGGCTCCCAGAAAGGACTTGCCTAGTCTACGGCCATGGAAGATGGGGGTGGGGAGTGGGACACAGTTAGGCCCCCAGATAGGGGTCTCCTTCCTCCTCTGACCCCTGCCATCTCCGCCCTCCCTCCAGCATTCTTTCGCATTAGACCCCCACCAGGCCGGTCACCGGTGGAAGGTCCAGGCGTCCATCTCGGAGGAGGCGTCCACCTCGTCAGTGTCAGGGGAGGGCGATGAGGGAGGCTATGAGGTGACGGGGAGCTGGAGGTGTGTTCTGTTTGGCTGATCGAGGGAGATGCGACCCCAGCCCTCCCCAGCACGCCAGGGCATCCAGGGTGGGGGCTCTGTGCCATTTTGGGGTTTCCTAGGCTGCGGGATGGGGCTGTATGTGGCAGAGCCTGACGGACACACTTTTCTGAGGGGCCGCTGAGGGTGGGGTGGGCTCTTGCTCTGGGCTTGGGCAGTGGAGCTGAGGGTCACCTTCGCGGGCCCGTGAAGCCGCGGCCGGAGAGGGAGAGATGGATCCTGGGCGGGATGGAGGCCCCCAGAGATTTCCAGGCAAACGCTGCTTCTGACCGGGGGCTCCTTGCTCCCTTGACTTGAGTCCTTTCTTCTTCCCGAGTCTCAGTTTCCCCACCGGACTGTTGATTGAGATTCGTTCTAGCCTGGAGACTTGGGTGGTTTCTCCCCCGAGGAAGGCAGTGTTTCCCCGGCCCCCAGCAGCCATCTGGGGCCCTGCTGGCTCCTGCCCGTGTCCTTAGCTGTTTCCCCCACCTACACCCCATCCCCTCACTGCCCCTGCCCAACCCCTCACTCCCAGCTCTGCTCCTGCACAGGGTCGCGGAGAGGCCCAGGCAGGCCTGCGGGGTCCCACTGTGACCTGGGTCCTGCCGGAGCTGACCCTGCCCACCACGGCCCAGGACACTCATGTGTGCCTCACCCTGGCCGTGCCTCCCAGGACAGGTTCAGCTGCCTGCCAGAACTGGGTGCTTTCGGAAAACTTGGCACTGGTGACTCAGAAACACGCAGAGGTCCTGGGGTGGGTTCGGGTGGTTGACAGGGCTTGGGACCCTTTTGGGGGTGGGCACCATAGACTTGGGGTTCCATGAGGTGAGGTTGAGTGGGGGGGGACCCTTGGGACCCTTTGGGGATGGGTGAAGCAGCGCCCACAGAGTTGGGGTTCCACAGGGTGAGGTCAGGGGCCTGAGGGTGCCTGGGAGCCATCTGGTGGGGGGCAGCGTCCCCAGAGCGGGGATTCCTGTGTCTGCTGGGTGAGGGCCTTGGTTGGGGGTGGGGTCATGGCTTTCCATGATGTGGCTCTGGTGGCCGCGGTTGGCCTGGCCTGTGGCTCAGCGGTCCCTCCCATGCCGGTGGCGTCTCCCGCTGTCAGTGGGCAGGGAGTGCCCCAGCGGCATGGAGGAGTGCCTGTGTGCTGGCCCTTCCTCAGGGACCGACAGAACGACTAGGGGGCCCCACCAGGTTCCCCGGAAGGGCCATTGCCCTGTGGCTGATCTTGTTTCTTCTCCGGTTTTCCCTCAGGTGCCTGTGACAGGGCGACCCACAACCAGATGACAAGGACTGGCATTTAACCTTAGTGACCACTGAGAGATTAGTGGGGCCCAAGAGCCCCAGGACACTCACCGCCATGTCGGGATCCACGCAGCCTGTGGCACAGACGTGGAGGGCCACTGAGCCCCGCTACCCGCCCCATGGCATTTCCTACCCCGTGCAGATTGCCCGGCCCCACACGGTAAGTAAGGGGTGCGTGTGTCCCTGGGGCCACCTTTGGGGCCTTCTTCTCTCACCGAGTCCGCGTGAGGGCTGGCATGTCTCCAGCGGTGGCCAGCCAGGGCTCCCTGTGTCCCCCGAGGGGACGTGGGGTGCCACAGCAGAGACCACTGGCATCTGGAATTTTGCTGAATCTCTCAGTTCCCCTTTGAAAGCTGGGAAGGTGGAGACTGGGGCCAGGTTGAGCTGGGATCTCTGTCTTTCAGAGCCAGTAGGGGAATTTGCATACAAACATGGGGCACCTGCTGAATACAGTTTCCTGGCAGCCCAGCCTCCCCTGGGCCCCTTCTTGCTTTTTTGGGGGGTGGGTGGGCATTGCTGGGAGACCCTCTGCGCCCTGAGCCTTGGCTCTGGAGCTCATTCACTGTGGTGATGCTTGGGGCCCTGCGAGGATGAACCTCAGAACACGTCCCGTTTCTGAAGCCCTGACTTGGAGACCGGGGTGTTGGTTCTGCTCACCGAGGAGCCGCCCCTTCTCTCGGGGCTGACCACCCTGTGGGGAGGCAGAAGTGGTCTCATTGGCCGGCCTGCACGCTTGTGCGCCCTTGGTCAGCTCTGCTAAACTGTCCCCTCGCGGTGGCCCCATTTCCTGCCTGTTTCTCTAGCTGTGTGTGGCTGTAAGGATGGGCCTTTGCTTCTGGTCTGTTGGCATTTATTGGGCACCTACTGGGTACTACGTCTTTGGTGCTTGCCAGAGGGCTCTCAGGGTCTTGGGCCTCCCCGTACAAGCAACTGGCAGCTTAGTGGGGGGTGTGTGTGTGTGTGTGTGTGTGTGTGTGTGTGTGAGGCCTTGCAGTTGCAGTTGGGGAGAGGTTGGCTCTGCTGGCCTGTGTGTGTGTGTGTGTGTGTGTGTGTGCATGCGTGTGTACAGCTTGGCGTGGTTCCTCCTCATCAGAAGAGAGGAAGTGGCGTGGGATGGCCTTTCCAGCAGCATGTGAACCCAGTGGCCTCTTGAGGGTTTGGGCCCCATGGATGCTTTTCAGGGCCAGCCGGGCACATTATGGAATCCTATAACAAGAACTTGACCCCGGGGGAGTCTTCAGAGTCTCCCAAACAGCCCAGGGAAAGAGCATCTTGCGTTATTATCCCATTTTGCAGATGAGGGGACTGAGGCCAGAAGATTAAACCGTAAGCCTCAGACGAGACACGGCTGGGAGATGGTCGGCTTCAGCTTCAGGCTTCTGCGCCCCTGTCACGGGTGCCTCTATTATTGAGCACCTACTGTGTGCCCAGGGCCCAGGAGCATGCTCCTGGGAGCGAGTTATTGCCATGTAGTGCCGTGACCTTTATTGTGATCACCAGAAGCAACAACAAAACCGTGGCCTCTCACTCACTGGGCACATAGGGCAGGACAGACGTTCTGTGCAGAGCCTGCCCTGGCTGTTCCGGTCACCCTGGGGTGGGCCTTGTACGCTCCCAATCTATAGGGGAGGAACCAGGCCCAGTGGTCACCCCTTCTGAGTCTCAGTTTTTATTTACTTGTTTTATTTTATTTGATAGAGAGAGAGATCACAGTTGGGCAGAGAGGCAGATAGAGACAGAGGGGGAAGCAGGCTGCCCGCTGAGCGGAGAGCTCGCCGATGCGGGGCTCCATCCCAGGACCCTGAGATCGTGACCGGAAACGAAGACAGAGGCTTTAAGCCACTGAGCCGCCCAGGCGCCCCTGAGCCTCAGTTTTTAATTCGTAAATTGGGTTAATGAGAGCACCCGTCTCCTACCTTTTCATGGGCATTAAATGCGACGATGGTAAGTGTTCATGGCGGGGCCCGGCGCACGCTCTTCCTGGTGCGTCCGCATATTTATTCCTCGTTACTGTCACGGTTCCTGCAGCTGCCCGAGGAGCCCTGGCAGAGGCCTCTGGCTTCTCTCCCGTCTCGTCGCCTCCTGCAGGGTTCCCACCGCACTCCCACCCCTTCCCTGCGGTCCCTGCAGCCCCTGCTCTCCTGCCGTCCCTCCTGCCCTTTGGCTCAGCTGGGCCCTCTCCCAGTTGTTTGGGGTCACTGGCTGACCCATAACACCGCCTGTTCCTCCCCCGCTGGGCTGTCAGTGACGCAGGATGTGGCTGGACGGGACCCAGTGGTCACCACCCACTCCGGGCAGGAGGCTGAGGCCGGGGGTGAGCGGGGCCCTGGGGCAGCTGTGGGGTGGGGCGTGTCTGTCCGGAGTGTTGTGGAGGCTGTGGGGTCCCCGCAGTCCCCGGCCACCCTGCTTTGTGCTGGGGTGGCCTAGCCCTGCTTATCACCTGAAAGGGAGGAAGAAGAATTCTGGGCACCCTGGGGGTTGGGGGTTAGGGGGGTTCTTGCTGTCCTGGGCATGTTTCCCGGCTGGGGCCACTTGCCCTTCGCTGGGAGGAGGTCAGCACTGGGTCTGTAATCTGGAGACTGTCCCCCTCCCCCCAGTACAGCCCCATGCCTTCTAACTCTTTCCAGCAGCCCATTTTGTAGGCGGGGTTTATGAGATGCCCCCCTTTCTTTTGAGTCTAGAAGACAGAGTGTGAAAGAGGAGAAGTCAAGGCACAGGGAGAGCCAGGCAGGAGCCCCGTGTCCGGGCTCCTAGCAGAGTAGCTAAGGCAGGAAGTTGGGAGGAAGGGGAGGGGCCTGAGTCCGGTGACCTGTGACCTTCCTGGGGCTCAGTCCTTTCCCACACACACTTCTGGAAGGTTACCTTCAGGGCAGTGCCTCCTGGCTCCAGAGGCCTCTTTCAGTATGCCCTGGGCCCCGGGCTGCTTGGATGGCCGGTCCCCCCTGGAGTCTAGAACCTCCAGATGTTCCTCTCAGCTCGCTGGATGATGCCGGCTGCTTCCTTAGCCCCGTGGGGCAAGCTCAGTTTTCCGATCCGCAGTGTGGAGCTGCGGAGTTGCGGGTCCGGGCCTCGGCGAGGATGTTCGCAAGGTGGTCCGGGCAGTGTGGGTGCGCAGTAAGCACTCGGCAGTCCTCTCTTTCTTCCTGGCAGGGTGACAGGAGCCCCAAGGAAGGCCTCTCTGTCTTTGGGGCTGCAGGACCCTGGACTCTGAGGGCAGTGGGAATTGTCCTGTCCGCTGGCCCACCACCTCCAGGCTGCCTGCCGTGGTATGCACGGCGCCAGTGGGAGGCATAATTCCAGGCATGCTTGCAGGCGGAGGCCTGGACCCCAAGGCTGCGGGAAGCCCACCGTTCCCCTGACACTTCAACCACACACTCAGCCCCCTGAGTCAGACACTGACTTCGGCACAGCGCCCACTGCTTGCTGAAGACGAGCTGCTTGTTCGCTCGGGATCTCTCTGTGCCCTGCTCTCTCCAGTTCCGGTCTTGGCTTCCCTGCCTCGCCTCTTATCGGGCTCCCTAAGGATTTCTCCTCCAAGTCCAGGTGGACTTGAGTAGTCCTTGTGCTGCAGGACTGTTTAAAGTCAGAAGGTGCAGGGTCTGACATCCAGCGCTACGCTTTCTGCTGTGTGGCCTTGGGCAAGCTACTTAACCTCTCTGTGCCTCAGTGTAGGAGGGCAGTTAAGAGCACAGGCTCTGGAGCCAGACGACTTGCATTTGTGTCCTGCCTTAATGATATTCTAGCCATGGGATTTCAGACACGTGGCTTTACCGCCTCGTGCCTCAGTTTCCCCCCTATTTGAGCAAGGTAACTGTAGGATTCCGAGGTTCAGATTAGCTGACATGGGCAGTGGCTTCACCCCGTGCCTGGATGGAATTAGCACATGTTGATACCAAGTAATGATGGTGATGGTTTCGACGCTGGTGCTGTTACTATGACAACATAGCGCGAGTGTCCTTTCCCACATTGTGGGCTCTCCCTCCGGAGGAGGGGTCAGCAGACCTTCCCCGTGAGTATTGCAGGCTTTTCAAGCCATTTGGTCTGTGTCACAGCTGCTCAGCTCTGCTGCCCTCGTGGCTCGGCAGCAGCCCGCCAAGCTGCAGAGGGATGGCTGAGCGCCGAGCCTGGCTTTGGCCTTGGGCGCCGTTTCTGACTCCTGCCCTGGATCGGCACTTGTCAGTCCCTTCGTGGGCAGGATACCTCTGTCTCACATGCCGTTTGCCCCATGCCGGACTACGGGCTTACAACATTGTGCCCTGGCTCTCGGGAGCGGGGACTGGTTGTGGCTGAGCCTGAAGCAGCGCTGCCCTGGCTGGAGGGTCGGGGACCCAGGCGTCTGCCGGGGCCACGGGGGGATATGGACACCCATAGGCTGCTGGGAGCCGGTGGTGGCGTACCAGAGCTTTGCCCGTGTCCCGAGGGCTGCCTGCAGTTTCTGTCCCTGAGCTGTGTGGCCCTTCCCGCATTGTGGTTCTGGGTGCTTGGGGATGGCTCGAGGAGTGGGGTGGGGTGGTGTTCGGCCTCCTGAGGAGGACTCTCGGGAGCCCCCGTGCTGGAAAGTTCATTCATTCATTTAGGACTTCTTAGACACCCCATGTGCTGGTACGTGTGTAGGCCCTGGGCACGGGGCTGTGGGCAAACCAGAAGCATCCCGGCCTCGGGCAGCTGGTATACTCGTGGGGAAACAATGAGCAGAGGAAGAGGAGGGAGAGAGGCCGAGTTTGTGGGGGTCCTAATGGAAGTCTAGTCTAGGGAGGGAGGCCTCATTGAGAAGCTGACATTGGAGTCAGAACCTGGAGGGAACTAGAGGGCCAGGCATGGGGAAACGTGGCTAAAGAATGTTCTAGACAGAGGGAACAGCGCATGCAAAGGCCCTAAGGTAGGAGCTGTCTTGATCGTAGCCCCTACTCCTCAGGAGGGACCCAGGAGTCCTTTCCCTGCCACGTATAGCTCCAGATGTTTCTTCAGTCCCTTCTGGGGTGAGAAGCCCTATCCCGGGGGCCAGTGAGGAACACCCCTCCCCCTAGCACAGCCACAAAGAAAATCCTCCTCCTCACCCCTCCTTCAAACATCTCCCAGAATCCAGACCCGGTTTAGATTTAACCCGAGGTTCAGATGCCCCAGCCCTTCTGTCTTTGTGGGCCCCCAGGATCCAGGCAGGGACGTGCCAGATGGGGTTCTCTTCTGGCCGGATTGCTTTTCCAGCCTCATGTCGCCTTCCCGGGGAGTTTTAGGGGCACCCTTTATTGGCGAGCCCCAATTCCCAGTGTCAGAGGCTCTATGGCTGGGGAGAAGCCAGCAGAGGTGTGTGTGTGGCGGGGGGCCTCACCTGGAGACACTTTCCTCCCCTGATTTTCTGAGCAGCAGCTCTGGGAGCTCGTGGTGAGGGCAGGCCTGGCCTCTTCTCCCCAAGTCTGGTTTGCTGCTCTCACCATGTGGGGTGGGCTCAGGACCGGCCCCCGCGCCTCCCTGTCCCTCAGCAGGAAGCCAGCTTGACCCAGTCTTGTGTCTCAGAACCTCCCCTCCCTGCTGTGTGACCTGCGTAAGTCACCTAACTTCTCTGCACCTGATTTCTCAAGTCGGTGTGGGACGATACGCACCTCGTGCACTGCAGCGGGGATTAAGTTACTCGGTACGTTAGAAGCTTTCAGGGACAGACGGACACAGGCAACGTATGAACGTTGGGTATTGTTACTACTTCGTTAACTCGCGCAGAGTTCTCGCGCTCGGAGATGCGGCCGGGAGGCTGGTAGCCCACGTGCCTGATGTGTCCAGTCTCCTGTGAGCACAGTGAACCCCGCCTGGGGTCCGTTTCTCTCTCAGCGTCTCCTCAATTCTTGCCTTCCTGTGGGACTTCCAAACCCCCTTGGGAGTCAGCCCTGGAGACCAGCTTCAGGCCCTGGGGTGGCGTTTAGTGAGGACCCTTCAGAAGTGGCCCCAGGATGCTCCTTGGAGGGTCTTTGCAGACAAGCCAGTCACGCTTATCTCCTAAACTGGGAAACTGAGGCCAGAAAGTGTGTGAAGCGGCCTCTCTACACCCCCCCCACCCCCACTGAGGGCCCCGTGTGCCTCTTCCCGCCTCCGTTGGCAGTTGTTGGCACTGTCTTGCTGCGGCCCTCTCCCGGGGGATTGGATTGTCTGTCTCTCTGCCGCTTTGCTCATTTTGCTTTTGTGCGAAAGAGCCGGGTGGAGAAAATTTTCCTCCTGGCAGACTGCAAAGCCTGCTGATTCCTTCTCACACCTCTGTACGTGTGTGCGAGATCTTTGCCTGGCAGCCTTGCCAGTGTGATCCCAGAGGCCTGCACTCCCTCGCTCGAGGCCTTTCTTCCCCCTCCTTCTTCCCGCCCGCCACCCTGCCCAAGCACCTGGTGCCTGGTGCTAGACGTCCTCATGGGGTACAGGGAGGCCGAGCCCTTGTCTGCCTTCTGGAAGCTGCCCTTCGTCTGGCGGGCAGTTCTTTGGAGAGTTAAGGGTGGGGGGTGAGTGGTAGAAGGCACAGAGGCCTCCTTCCCAGTCAGGCACCTGCTTCAAGGATGAGGAAACCAAGTCTCAGAAGGTTTGAGTGTCGGACAGCCCCCTCCAGCCCGAGGCGCCATGCAGCTTTATCCCACGTTTCTCTTGCTCACCGTTTCCAGCCTCTGAAGTTGATGGGGTCCCTGTTCATTCTACTTACTCACCTGCTTTAGCCTTCGGCCGCCCACCCTCTTCCATTGGATGCTTGGTCTGGAGGGCCTGAAACACATACGTTCCCAGTACCAGATGCCTGGTACCATCTGATGATGTTTGCAGAAATAACTGCTTAGAAAAAGCAAAACAAACAAACAAACAAACAACAGAAGAATGAGGAGGTTTTTACGGAAAATTGGGAGACTCAAGAGAGGTGCCAAGAAGAAAATAAGTCACTGACGGTGCCGTTCTTCCCAGGCCTCGCCTGTGTCAGACATCACTAATCGACTGCCGCACCCAGAACTGGGTGTTGTAGGCAGACAGAGCTCATCGATTTGGGTCGGTACAGTGTGAAGCCAGTCCTGTTTCCTCTTTTGAAAGACTTGTTTCTATCCTTTTTACATTTTTAGGGAAGATTTATTTACTTAGTTGAGAGAGAGGAAGGGAGCACGAGTTGGAGGAGGGGCAGAGGAAGAGGGAGAAGGGGAGAATCTCAAATAGACGCCTGCTGAGGGTGCAGACCCTTACGGGGCTTGATTTCAGGACCCTGAGATCATGACCTGAGTCAAAAATCAAGAGCTCAGCCCTTAGCTGATGGGGCCACTCGGGCGCCCGTCTGTGCTTTTTATAAAAAAATCTTTTAATGGGTTTCAGACCAGAGTGTAGTTGACAGTCCGGGTACGTCTAACTTGTTATCGTTCGGTTTTTTTCCCCAGAGGGTCACGGACGCTAGGTGGCATTTTCCTGAAGAAGGGGGGGGGGGCGGTTTGCCTGCGGTTTATTGTTCTGAATTTGGTCTGAGTTTTTGTATGTTACACACGTGTGTGGCTTTTCCTGCCACAGAGCAGACCCGGGAATCCCACAGCGGCACCTGTCCTCCAAGCTGGCCGGTGAGCCTCCTGGGCCGTCGGTGCTGGCGCTGTCTAGTGCGCACCCCACTCCCTTAGTGCCCGGTTGGTGGACAGGCGAGCTGTGGCTTTTCTAGCTCTCTGCTGACCTCTGGGCTCTGCTGTCTCCTCCAGAAAGAGGGTGTAACCGTAGAGCTGGGTGTCAGGGGTGAGGGACCGAGGCCACGCACCCACCAAGTGGTACAGGTCGGCTGGTGATCGGTCCCGGGCATGCCCTCTGGTCACCCTGGACTTCTGGAGCCGCATGTGGACGTGGCCCGTGGTCCTGCTCAGGAGCGAGCACTGGGCAAGAAGTGCGTGACTGTGACTTGAGCTGCCTTCGCTCACGCTCTTCCTGGGCCTGTCGCTGCAGGACGTCGGGCTGCTCGAGTACCAGCCGCACCCCCGTGACTACACCTCCCACCTGTCTCCTGGCTCCATCATCCAGCCCCAGCGGCGGAGGCCCTCCCTGCTGTCCGAGTTCCAGCCTGGGAATGAAAGGTGAGGAGAGGCTGGCCCACTGCCTGGCTCGGAGCTGCAGCCTCGTTTCTCTTGCCGGGGAACGGAGGTCTGGGCTGGAGCAGGGCCCGGCAGGGGGTGAAATGGGGGGCGGTCGGGCTGTGTGCTCGCCCTTGTCCTGGTGTAGCCGTGACTTGGGGCAAAGATAGGGGTGAGCACGGAAGAGCCACCACGGCCTTCAGTGGTCTCTGGCTACGTGCCTAGGCAGGAGAGGTTGGCCACCAAGATGTGGGGGGGCAGGGCTGGGGGTCCTGGTTGTGAGGGACATGCTGGCACCAGTGGTCACCTGGGGAGCCCCCTTTCCCCCCTCCCTTTGTCCTCCCCTCTTCTCTGAGGCCTTTTGTGTCCCTCAGCTGCCGGGTGAGGCATGTGCCCAGTGCTGGGCTGGCCTGCCTTTCCTTCCACCCAGGCGGGAAGGAGGGAAGGAGCCAGTGCAGCGGGATGGGGACCCCAGGGAGGGGAGGACCAAGGTCAGAGCAGGACTCCGAGATGCTAGATCATAACAGCACTTATGCTAAGAATCCTGACATCTGACACATGCTGGCTGTGGACACACAGTGGGGATCCAGGGAGCCTGCAGTGTCACAGGGGAGAGGCACACAAACACCACACAGGATAATTCCAGAAGGACCTCCGGGGTGGGGGTAGGTAGTACCTCTCTGGCCGGGATGGCCAGGAAAGGCCTCTCGGAGGGGGACTTGTCCATTATGTAGCTAGCCATCTAGAGAGCTGGGTAAAGGCACTCCAGGCAGAGGAAACAGCATGTGCAAAGGTCCAGAGGTGAGAATGTGCTTGGAGCATTCGGGGAGGGCATGAACTTGAAAAGCTTTTCAGCAGGGGCAGTGTTGAGGCTTGTCCAGTGAGGAGCAGGAGCTGGAGGTGGAGTCTGGGATCCTGGCTCGGCTGTGTGCGCTCGGGCCAGGCGTGTCCTCTCTGGGTCAGTTTTGTCCTCTGCAGACTGGGGAGCAGGTTAAGGAGAGCCGGTCGGGAGGGATGAGGCTGGACAGCTCCCATCTCTGCCCCAGGCAGCTGGAGCCCAGAGCGCCGTGGTTGGCTAGCAACGGCTGCCTGGGGTGGGTGACGTATAGATGCGACATGTGTGTTATATCATCTGTGCTGGACCCCCAAGGCTTTTCGGATTTGGCTGTGCCCACGAATCAGCCGGGGTTCTCGTTTCAGTGCAGAGTCCTACTCGTTGGGTCTGGGGAGGGACTCCAGACCCTGCGTTTGTCAGCAGCTCGGAGCAGGGCTGGTGCCGCTGGTCGTGGGCCCCGCTCAGCGATGAGGGAGCAGGGAACCGCCACTCCGTCCTCTTCCTGTAAACAGTCAGGAAACGGTGGCGCACAGGGAGGCAGGTCTGTGACTGAGTGCTGCCTCGCGGCGCGCCTTTCCCCAGGGGGGCACTTGTCTCTCAGGGGCCTAGAGCTGGTGGCGCTCAGCAGGCGCCCAGCGGGAGGTTAGTAGATGTGATTCCCCATGTCCCTGCCTGCCCTAGGTCCCAGGAGCTTCACCTGCGGCCCGAGTCCCACTCCTACCTGCCGGAGCTGGGCAAGTCAGAGATGGAGTTCATCGAGAGCAAGCGCCCTCGCCTGGAGCTGCTGCCCGACCCCCTGCTGCGGCCCTCGCCCCTGCTGGCTGCGGGCCAGCCCGGGGGCTCTGACGACCTGTCCAAGGTAAGACGCCCCGGGCCGGGACGCCAGATGATCTGCGTTTTCTTCTGCTATTGAACTGGGCGCCAGGTGAGGGCTGGCTGTGGCGGGCTGGGGCACAGCTGGGGCAAGAGGCTGGGAGGTGGGACTGAGGGCAGGGTGCGCCGAGGCTGGGCAGAGGCTGGCTCTGTGGGTCGCTGCTTGGCTGGAGATGGACCACACCTCCCCGGGCGTGTCCAGCCCACAGGGCCACCGTGCCTCCCGTACCCTGAGGAGCTCCTTCACTCGACTCCTTTTTAGAACGGAAAGTTGAGCTGAGATGGTACCCGGAGCATGTGCATCGCTTAAGCACCTATGGCATGCTGGTATGGGAGGTCCTGCTGTTTCAGTCACTCTCAGGACCACTGAGGCCGGAAGCTTCTTTGGTGTCCATTTTACACAGAGGAAGCCGACGGAGGTGCCAAGGGAGGGATCCCAGCCAGTCCCCTGGCCGCCCTGGAAGCTGTTGTACTGCCACTGCCCGGGATGGCACAGGGACTGGGGCCATGTGACATGTTCATCGTTGGCCAACTGAGTGACGGATGTCACCTCTGCCCGGGCTGAGTGTTTCCTTTCGGCTTCTTCATGACTGTGGGGACACGCGTTAGCTGGTTAACAGCCTCCCGGCTGCTGGGAGTGGCCCGCGCTCCTCTTACTGCAGCATGGGTGGCAGGGGGAGCCAGGCCAGGAGATGGAAGTGGCCCACTTGGGCCTTCCGGATCGTCTTCTCTGCCTGATGCTGGTTAGGATTGAATGGTGGGATCCTCGCCGAGGCGGGTCCTTTACTGGGGGGCTGGCCCAGAAGGGGTGTTCCCGTGGTGGCAGTGGCGATGGTAGTTCGCATCAAGGGGGCTTGCCAGGTCGTGTGGAGTGTGAGCACAGTTCCGTGGCACGTTCCCAGCCCCGTGAAGTGTGATCACATACCGTATTTCTTATAAAGGGTCCCCAGCTTGAGGGGGCAAAACACTCCCCTATGGTCGCTGGGAAGTGGGCCCTGAAGGCCAGACAGCCTGGGTCTACAGCCCACTCCGGTCCACCAGGCTGTCCTGCCGAAGGCTTCCCCTCTGGTGCCCCTAGCGGGCCGTCTGCCTCCGTCCTCCCAGTGCCCGCCATCCCCGCCCTGGCACTGAGTCTGTGCCCTCCCCCTGCTTCCTGACTGCGCAGTTTCCTGGGAGGGATTTGCCATTAAGAAAGCTGTTTCTGTAAGTGGGTTTTGGACGATAGGCGAGTGGTGTTATGTGTGAAGGGGCATAGGGCCATGTCAAGTGGCCAAGCCGAGGGCCATTTCAGGGAACCTTGATTTCCTTCCTGGGGACTGGAGCCCTCAGTGGGTCGTGCCCCCTGCTTCTGTCCAGTTCTGCCCAGAGAACAGGCCGGCAGTTGTCTCTGGCCAGCCCCCGTCAGGCCTCAGCTGCCCACCCAGTCTGGGCCCTGGAATAGTGGCTCAGAGCCTTCAGGCCTTTGGTTCTTCTGGGGGTCTCCCCGTGTCCTCCGCGGCCCTGTGATCCTCTGCTTCTCCCTCTTCATGCAGCTCCCTGGGGAGTCTTAGTCTTTGTGTCTGTTTCTGTCCCTGGGCCTCTGTCTTCTCTTCCTGGACCCTGGGGGTCGGGGGAGCAGTGAGCCCAGCGTTGGGGCCTGCCTGGACCAAATTGCTTCAGGCTGCTTGCTAATAAGAACATTTGGAAAGTCTGAACAGATTCTGGGCAAGGGAGGAAGCCAGGGGAGAACACAACTCTGAAAGTGTTCAGATGTTTTTTTGCGTCTGCTTTGTGGAATTCAGCTGTCTGCATGAGACAGGAATTCAGTGGGATTTTTTTTTTTTTTTTACAGCCCTGCCCTGCCCCCCAACGCCAGCTGTGTTCCTTTTTCATATAAAAACGTTCTGTTTCATAATGCTTCCCTGCCCTTGAGCCTCTGGAGTTTTGTGGTATCAGGCTTCCTTTGGAATGCATCAGACTTTGTTTTAGGTGAGTTTAGAGTCATCATACGTGGAACCATTTCTGAAAGTCTCTTTGTCTGTTGGGCCTCTGTTGGCTGAAAGGGACAGAGAACCCACGTCAGTCTAACTTAAGAATGAGTCCTGGCTCATGTAACTGGAATCCAGGCTTTGTTGACTTCAGGCACAACTTGATCCAGGTGACATGATGTCACCAGGTCCCCATCTCTGTCCCTCTCTTTGGTCTGCCATCTTCTGTGTGGTCTTGATGCGTTAACAAGAAGGCAGTTTGCGACTCCAGCCCTTCCTCTTCCCGTGTACAAGGACAGCATAAAGGGAGAGCTTTCCCTCCGTCTCTACTTTCCTAGCCATAGTCTTTCTTTCCTTGCCTGTGCATGGGGTCCTTGTCCATCCTGGAACCCCTCATTGTGACTCCAGAGTGGACTCTGAGTGCCCGAGGCCAGCTCTGACCCTGCCTGGAGCTGGGACGAGGGGGACCTCCCTGGCCACAGGGCTTTTGCTGCCCTTTAATTTTGAGTAATGAGTTTTCTGTTCTGTGTTGGCCTGAATTTTACACCAAGAGCATCTGATGGGGGAAATAGTGCCAATTGCTACCTGGCGACCGACTGGGTATGGGTTTGTCATTTTGCTCTTGTGGCTTTGGGCTGAAGAGGCCAACAGCCATCGGGAGAACCATCTGGAGGCCCAGTAGCCAGGCTCCCTTGGTCCCATTCCTGGAAAACTCAGTTACGGAAAAAAGCACTCTTTGCCCCTGGGTGTGCATCATCTTCTTAAGCGAGGTGAAATCCCCATAACCTGAAATTAACTGTGTGAAAGCGAGTGGTTCAGTGGCATTTAGTCCCTTCATGATGCTGGCCAGCCTCTGCTTCTACTAATTCCAGAATGTTCTCACACCTGGAGAGGAGACCCCACAGCCATTAGCAGTCGCTCCTGCTTCCTCCCCAGTGCCTGGCAGCCACCTGTCTGCTTTCTGTCTTTTTGGATTTGCCCGTTCTGGATGTTTCCTATGAATGGAATCCTATAATACGTGGTCTTTTCAGTCTGGCTTCTTTGGTTCAGCTTCACGCTCTCAAGGTTCATCTACGTTGTGCCACTGATCAGGGCTTTCTCTTCCTTTTTGTGGCCGGATTGTGTTCCATTCTGTGATGATCCACGTTTTTTGGTCTGTTCAGCCATGGGTGGACCCACTTGTGCATTTTTGGTGAGCATAAAAGCTACTTGTACATTTTTGGTGAGAATAAAAGCTATGCCTGAACCGCAAGTGACAAGAACACATTGAAGAAGACAGGCCTTACCCATGAAGAATTTAAGGCAGCTTCCAGCAACTTTTCCAGCGGTTCCCAGCAGTAGCCAACTGCTTCATCTAAGCCCTGCGCTGACCCTGCCAGCTCTGGGATAGAATTTCTTTCTGCCGGTGTTGCTCGTGAGCACTGCTCCTGGTCGGGGTTCTGTTTATCTTCCTTCTTGGTCCTGGTGGAAGGTCAGGGAGGGGAGGGGAGGTGTCTCTCACAGCGGATAATGCTGCCGGGCTCCAGGACCCACGTCACCCACCACCTTCTGTCTCCAGAACCCTGAGCCATGACCGAGTCTGCGGGGAGAGACCAGCCACGTGCCCTGGGTGCACGGAGGAGGGGGCAGATCTCAGTTAGGGGCTGGGGAGTGAGGGGGGGCGTGCATGGGAAGGGGAGTCGAGTTTCAGCTGACCCAGAGGTGTTGTGGGCAGAGGGGATGGATTGTGCAAAGGCCCTCAGGTGCTGGAGCACATGAGCTGATTCTGGTTTGGTGTATGTGAGGTCAGGTCCTCCTGTTGGGGTGTAGTTAGGGTCCCAAGCCCACTGAGTGTTTTTCTTAGGGAATTTTTCTTTTACGCAGTTTTGCCACTAATTTCAGGGGGTCCTGGGCTGGTTTGGTTTTGTTTGGAAGGCAGTCTGTGACTGCTTTCCCAATACAGTGGTGGGTGACTAGTTGGACAGAATCCAAAATGCAAACCTGAGCTGATTTGCCAACCTGGCTGGCCACTGGGTTAGAGCCCTCGTGGGCCTGTACCTCCATATTCCTAGTTCGCTCGTCTGCGTAGTGGGACAGAGCGGCAGCCCCCGCAGGTCTGCTGTGGGAGTCTGGTCGGCAGGGTGTGCTGAGGACGGGGACGGGCAGGGAGGTTTGATTTCTGCGGCCTCCCTGTGGACACGGCCTGAGCCGTGTGGAGGCCACGTGGTGGAAGGACTTGGGGCTTTTCTGCATTTCTCGAGTGTTCTTCTAATTAATTAATTAATTTATTTATTCGAGAGAGAGGTAGAGCGAATATGCGTGCACGTGAGCGGGGAGAGGCAGAGGTGGAGGGAGAAGCAGACCCCCCGCTGAGCAGGGAGCCGGATGCGGGACTTGATCCCGGGACTCCAGGACCATGACCTGAGCCAAAGGCAGGGTCGCTTGACTGACTGAGCCGCCCCAGGCGCCCCTCCCCTGAGTGTTCTGGGTGGAAGGTCTTGAGCCCCGACGCCAGCTCTCTCTACATCTTAGAGTAAAGCAATGAGGACAGAGGGCAAACCCAATGACATCCTGAGGACCATCGGGCCACGCGGGCCTCGTGAGGGTCTGCATGGGGGGGAGGGGTGGATGCACGATGGCACAGCCTCTGACAGTCCTGAGATGGGGAGCCCTTGGCAGCCCCTGGGGTTGCAGTTGTCCCAGGAAATAATGTGTCCTCTGTCCTCTGGGCGCAGCTGCCGTGGGGGCAGGGAGGCGGCGGCCTGGAACTCCTCCTGGGGCCTCTGCTGCCAGCAGCTGCCGGCGTGGCCTTGAGCAGCTCGAGCATGGGCTGGGTTCTGCCCGTGCCGGCCACCAGGCCTGGAGCGCGGGTTTGAGGACAGGACACTTCCAGCCTTACAGCAGCCAGAGAAGCCGGGATCATCCCATTGTACAGATGCGGAAGCTGAGGCAGGAGCAGGTCCCTGACGTGCTTGTGGTCACAGCCCTGGGAGGTGGCTGAGTGGGCTGGGATCTGAACCTGGGCCCTCGCCCGTGAGCGCTCCAGAGACAGGGACTGGGTTTTGTTTTGTTTTTAACCTCCTCCTCCCCAGGGTGCTCCCGGCATGGCTCAGGTGCTCCGTAAACCTCCGCTGGCACGAGTGTCAGCGCACAGCCCAATGAAGCGTTCCCTTATTTGTTTAACCCAATTTTGAAAACGGCTTCATGACACAAAGAGTAATCCTCCAAGAAGGAAAAGCAGAAAAAGACCGGTCCCTGGCAAGGAGGGCATGGAAGCCCCGCGCCTGCTACTCATGGCTCCTTGTGCCTCTCTGCGGCTTGTTCCTGTGATTCTCGCGTTGGTCTCTATGAACGTCTGTAACTTGCCGATTCGGACAGAGTGCTGTGATCAGATGTTCGTGGAGGGTCTGCCGGGGCCAGGCCTTGGGGGCTGGGACATGGGGGTCTCCATGCTTGCTCTTGGGGGGTTTGGTTCCGTGGGAGGACGCGGCCAGGCTGGTGGAGCAAGAGAGAGGCCTGCTGTGGGAAGGGAAGTGCTTTGCGACTCTTGAGGGGAGCTTGTGAAAACTTCCATATAGGAGGGCATAAGGGATCTGACCTCTGCGGAGTGGGCAGCGGGTTGGGCTGGGTTCCCCCAGGCAGGAGGCCAAGGATGGGCAAAGGCGGGGGCGGGTGGGCTTGGTTGGCAGTCCCACTTCTGGGATGTGGGGTCTGTCAGGGTAGACGTCCTGTGTGCCGGGGCCTGAAGCTGCCGTCGCTGGAAGCTCGGGGAGCGTGGCCGGGCCTGCCGGCTGGGGAACCCCCTGCGCTGACGCCTTGCTCCTCTTCCCTCCGCTGCAGGACCGCAGCCTGGCGGGCAAGCTGGAGCCCGTGTCCCCTCCCAGCCCGCCACACGCCGACCCTGAGCTAGAGCTGGTGCCTCCGAGGCTCTCCAAGGAGGAGCTGATCCAGAACATGGACCGGGTGGACCGGGAGATCACCATGGTGGAGCAGCAGATCTCCAAGCTGAAGAAGAAGCAGGTGCGGGCAGGCGGGGGCGGGGCGCCGGAGAAGAGAGCGCCGGGGATAGGGAGCTGGCGCCGGGCCTGCCGGTGTGCCGGCTGCTTTCCTGCCGCGACGTCCCCCGGGTCAGAGCGGCGTCCTGTGCGGTGCGGTGCACTGCTGTCCGCAGATCTTTCTGCAGGACTGGAAAGGTCTGGGTCTGTGCGGTCCACCAGGGTAGCCACCAGTCACGTGTGCCATGCGCATGTGCGGTGAGGAACTCAACTTCCAGCTTAGTGTGGCTTGAATTAAACGACACCTGCCCTTGAAGGAGCCTCCGGTGGCTGCCGTACCAGCCGGCCCCCGGGGTGTGGGGCGAGGCCGGGACTCGCAGCCAGGCTCCTGGGTTTCCGATCTTACTCTGCCGCTCCCCAGTGGTGTGGGGAGGGCGGTTACCTCTCTGTGCTTCATGCTCCTGCACGTACCCCCTGACCCTGGCCGTGGCCCTGGAGCCCGCATGGGCGGGGCCTCACAGCTCTGCCTCAGAACAGTCACCTCCCCCAGCCTCAGTTTCCTTTCTGTGAAACGGGGATGGAGCTGACAGCTCGTGCTAGCGTTCTGAGGTGGGAACGGGGTCATGTGGTAAAAACATGTTTATGGTAATCGCGGAGACCAAAGAGAAGTTAACATAGAGATTTGTGGTAATTTTATGGTTTAGTTTTTAACATAAATTGATATAAAATTAATCGACGATCTGCATTTTCCCGGATCCTCTTAGGCTTCTCTTTGGCATGTTCAGGTCTCTACTCAGACACCCCATCCCCAGCGGGGCCCTCCTGGCCTTCACAGGAGCCCTCGTCCCCAGCCACCCTCTATCCTGGGGTCAGCAAATCCAGCCAGAGCGGGCTTGATGCCTGTGTTGGCAAATAAAGTTTTATTGGCACACAGTCACGTTCATACGTGTTGTCTGTGGCTGCTTTCTAGACACAGTGGCGGAGCCGTGTGGGTACTACAGACACCGGGCGGCTTGCTGAGCCTAAGGCAGCATCTATTCTTGGGGCCGTCGCTGTATTGTCCCCTCAGTCTTCTTGATGGCGTCACCATTTGAGGGACTACACATCCTGCTTTGTTCCCCTGGGGACCTCTCCCACTCGAGTGTGAAAGTGGGGTCCTCGTCTTGCTGCTCACGGCCACGCTCCGCGCAGTGCTGGCACAGAGTAGGCGCTCGGTAGAAACGGTTGATGGAGTCCGTGCGATGCCGTCTTGACCCCGAGAAGCATCTGGGTTGCCCCTGGGGAAGCAGGGTCACACTGGGTCCTCTCTAGGTAAGGAAGCGTGGGCTTCGGGTAGGGTCAAGGGTGGCCCCCGGCCACTGTGGGCAGCAGGTCAAGCCAGCTCAGAGTCCTGTAGGCAGCTGTGGAAGGAGATCCAGGTTGCTGGTGGATTCTAAGAGGGCATCAGGGCTGTTGCCTGGAGGGAAGAGCTGGGACTTGAGCATGGCCCAGAAGCTGGGCCGGTCACTGAGGTTTAGCCGGCTGTCCCTGACCTGGGGGACAAGAGGTGGGTTTCCAAGATGGTGACTCCGGCCTCCTGAATGGAGGCCAGGCCCTGGTTGATGTCAGGCAGCATTTCCAAGGGCAAGATGGGAGTACTTTGGTTCCTTCAGGCCTGGCTCTGGGATGGGGCTGTAGCCACAGGTCATGTGTACATATTTGTGACTGTGGCTGTAAGCCAGGTGCCTCAGAGCAGCTCTTGATCAATTTGGGGTGTGTGTGTGTGTGTGTGTATTTCCAGGTGTGTGTGTGTGTGTGTGTGTGTGTGTGTGTGTGTGTGTGTGTATTTCCAGGGTTGGCCTGGCTGCCCTTCTGGAAGCTGCCGCCAGGGGTCACTGTGGGACTGAGGCAGCTTGGCTCTACCAGCCAGGCCCGGGTGCCCACAGAAGCCAGGCCTGGGTTTTCTGGCTCCTTCTGCGTGGCTCGTCTTGGCTGCCTTTTTGAGTTTATATTGTTTCGCTCGCGGTCCGTGGTCGTGGGTAGGCTGTGCATTAGGAGCACAGAGCGGTGTTGTGTTCTCACTCTGGAGGCCCTCTCAGATTGTGCCACCGGGCATTGGCCTTCTGGGTGCCCTCGGACCGGTGTCTTCAGCTGTCTGGTCTTCACTTTCCCTTTGCGGAAGCAGGCGGACAGCGGCGTGAAGGGATGCCCTGCGGTGTTCGGAGGACAAGGGTCCAGCATGTAGAGCAGCAGGCAGAGGAGGGTGCGGGGGGTGTTCACTCGGTCCCACGCCCGCTCCAGCCTTCACGCCCCTCGTATCTGCTCTGTGCGGCGGACACTAAATATCCCTTGTTTCCACACGAGGAACGTGACCCCATTCTCTCTCCACACGAGAGAACTTTAGCCATTTCCCACTTAGAGAGCGAGGAAGTCCTCGAACTAGGGTTCCAGTCCGCACAGCTGGGCTGCAGGGTCCGCAGCCTCCCCCGATGGAGACGGTCCTTAGAGCGAGGAGGAGGAGGATGGCCGCGGGCTTGCCGAGAGCCCCCAGCCAGGCTGCACGTGCACCAGCGTGTCTGGGAGGCATGGTGATACGCCTGTGTTACACACCAGGAAACGGCTGCCCAGCAGGGCTCGGCAGCTTTGCTCTCGCTCACCGACTGAGCTCCTAGGTGGTCAAAGCGGGATTCGAACCGAGAAGGGCTGGCCGCACCACTGACAGCCGGCAGCTGGGCCCTTCCCTGCCCAGTGGGGCCCTCTCCAGGGCTCGGGGTCCCCTGGTGACTCAGAGGAAATGGTTAGCAGCCTGACTTCCTGTGCGAGTCCACTGGGCCCGCCGGGCTGCGCGGGGCCGCCCCTCCACCATGGGGGTGCTCCCTCCCGCCTTCCGCCCGCCAGGGTGCTCACTGCCGCTCTCTCCCCCTTCCCACAGCAACAGCTGGAGGAGGAGGCCGCCAAGCCCCCAGAGCCCGAGAAGCCCGTGTCGCCACCACCCATCGAGTCAAAGCATCGCAGCCTGGTGCAGATCATCTACGACGAGAACCGGGTATGCCCCGCCCCGCCCCGGCCCGGCCCATGGGGCCTCCCTCCCTGTTCCGCCGCTGGCCCTGCGCTGGCTCCCAGGCGGGATGTGGGTGTGGCCGGGAAGGGCCTGTTCTGTTTCTGGGCCTCGGCATTCCTGTCTGAAAAGTGGGGACCTCTGCGGTCTCCCACGTGTGCGCAGACCTGGGTTTGGGAGCGGGAGCAGGAAGGGTCAGCCCATTCAGGGCGGCTGTGGCTGTTCTGCTCAGGCGTGCTGACGGGTGTGGACTGTGGCCGGCCCGTGGGACGCAGGGGGATAGTGTAGGCGTCAAGTTGTGGAAGAGCCTGAGGGGCCAGTTGATTGGAAGGTGGGGGTGGGAAGGACCAGGCGATCGGTTTGGCGCTCACGCAAAAGAAATTCCTGTAATGCAGAGGACGGTAGTAACGTTGTCTTTATCATTAATGGTAACAGCAGACCTTAGTTGAACAGCTCCTTTTCAGGCAGTGGGCCGGGGTTCTTTACACAGCAGTCCTGGGAGGGTAGGTACAGGAATTGTTTCCACTTAACACGGGGAAAAACCACGGCCCAGAGAGGTTAGGTGACCTGTCCAAAGCTACACAGCTAGAAAGTGGTGGAGCTGGGACTCGAACTTGTGGGTCTTAGGGTCCCAGATCATGCACACCAGCCTCTGCTGACATATAGCCCTGGAAGGGGCTTTGGCACGGTTGAACATGGGGTCTGTAGCAGGCTGTGGCGGCTCCTGGAGATCTGGAGGGCAGCTGCGGGCTGGTTGGAGGGGCCTCGGTCCTGGGGGAGCAACTTAGCGTGTCTCCGACGGGCCCGCCCCTGAGAGCTCAGCTTCCGTGACTTATAGTGGACTCTGCAGACACGCTCGGGGCCTGTGGATGTGAGTCCTCTCCCTTGTTTGACAGATGAGGAAACATGAGTCCCCACAGAGGGACTCTTCCTTGTCTGAGGTCACACGGTGAAGGGTGCTGGATGGGGGGGACCACTTCTCCTGCCTTGTCTCCTCTGGTCCCCCTGCCTGCCCAGGGGTCCTGGCCATCCTTCCCAGCAGTCTCTGCTGTAGGATCTGCCCCTGGCTGCTGGACCAGTGCTCAGAGCCCAGGTGGGGGCTGGGGGTCCTGGGGGCTGGGGGCTTCTGGAGCCTGGGAGTGTGTGCTTTTGGTGCGTGTGGCTGTCGTTCCCCTTGGGGACCTCCTGGATTGGTTGGGTCGGCGTTGCTTCCACCTCTTGAGGCAGCACCGGATGCTGGTGACCCTGAGGCTGCCAGCGGTCCAGAGCGCATGCTGGGCCCCCTCCCATACCCCGGCCCCCACCCCAAGTCCCGCTTATAACGATCCTGACGCTAGGAGAGCCGCTGGGCCACACAGGCTTTGGCTAGATGCCCTGGCTTCCTGCCCCGTCTTCACCATCCCCTGGCTTTGTGACCTTGGGCACCTGACTTACACCTCCCTGTGACGCACCGGCAGAGTGATGATAATTCTAGCACCTCCCTGGCCTGGTGGTGTGGGAACGAGGTGAGTTCATCGTGAGGTGCCCTCAGAACAATGCCTGGCACTGGGCAAGCTCTCGCTGGCACGGGGGCTGGTGCCAGCGTTCTCTTCTGGCTAGTGCTTATGCGGTATGTGACTTCACGTAATTCTCTCCTGATGTGCATGAAACAGGCACTGTTCTCTCTATTTTACTCATAAAGAAACTGAGGCTCAGAGAGGGAAGGTGAGCTGCCTGAGATGGCACAGCAGGTGCGCTTTGAGCTGGGAATCGGAGCCAGGGTTGAGCGGCCTCCAGGAGCCTGTGCTGGAGGCACAAGGGCAGGGCTCCCGGGTGTCGCCAGGCAGCCCTCTGCCGACCCTCCCTCTCTGATCTTTGGGTGAGAGAGCGGGCATGCAACCCTCTGGCAGCTGTGGAGGCAGGTTGGTGGCTTTTGCCTTTGGTCCTTGGTCCTCGTCATGGGCTCGACCTGTTGGGAGTACCTTTGGTGCCCTCTGTGGGAAGCTCGCTCCTCTTCCCAGCCCCGTGACTGGCCTGCCTTGCCCTGGGGTTTGTCCCTTGGGTGGCACCAGGTCCTCCCCAAGAGCCATGTCTGCAGAGCGAATTGGTCTCTGGCTCCCTGGCCTCAACACTCCTCCTTCCCCCAAGAGCGGTTAAGACACCCCCTCCCAGTTCTTCCAGGATGGTCTCCCTGCCAGAATTCCCACCTCCCGTCCAGATTTTCTGCAGCTTCTGTGTGAGTGGGCAGGTGCCGGGGGAGGGGGCTTGGACTCCAGGCCAGCCTACGCCCGGATGAGCTGGGTGGTTTATTTTCGTCTCGGGTCTTTGGTTGCTCCAGGTCCTGGCCATATTCTTGAAGTCACAGGGTTGATGCGGCTGAGATGGCTTTGTAAACTGTGGAGTCCTGTCCCAGAAAGGGTCCTGTGAGCCGAGACTCTCGGATACAAGAGGCAGGAACGCAGCTCATGCTGGTTGAAGCCCAAGAGGGGTTCCTGAATCTTCTAGTGAGAGTTGGTGTTGGTTGCTTCAGGCGTAGGTGGGTCCAGGCTTTCAACTGAAGAGGTTTGGGAGCTGTCGGTCCTCACCTCCGCTCTCTCTGTGCCAATGTCCTTCTCAGCCAGGTTCCCCAGCGCAGGGAGAAGCTGCTGCCTCCTCAGCCCACGTGCCTCCCAGGGCAGATGGGAAACAGTCCCAGACTGGGTGCTCACTGGCTGGCTGGAACACGTGCTCATTTCTCAGCCAATCCCAGGCCTGGGTGGAGGGGGTCTGACACCACTGATGGGTCAGGACTGGGTCTCAGGCCCACCCTTGGAGAGTCCCGGTCCCAGGGCCTAGATAGAGGGAGGAGGATTCTCCCAAGGGGAGAGGAGGCTGGCCAGGCACATGCAGCCTGTGCCCCCCAACCTCAGGCGGGTGGTTACCACGTTGGGGTCCCAGAGTGCTGGCATTGCCCTGTAGGCCCCAGCACCATAGGCTGGGGGCTTCGAACCCATTTCCTGGGATTGCAATGCGGTGGTGTCCCGATGCTGTAGGAGTGACTGGGTTAGATTAGACTGAAGCTCTGGTCATTTCCGTGAGGCCACTCAGTAGCTATGAGTGGCGGGTTAGGACTCGAACCCTGGCTCCTGGGATGTTGAGAGCCGACCCCTGCTGGCTAAGTTCGGGTTGCCTGGGGGCGTGGCACTCATCCTCTCTATTCATGTATTTGTTCATCCGTTCAGCAGCCGTGGAAATGAACCCTCTCTCCGTGTCTGCCTCTGTTCCAGGCAGTGGGGCACAGCAGTGACCTCGGCTCAAAACTCGCATGGATTCTCTCGCGGGAGAGACATAAACCCACAAGTCAGCAGCACCCAGGGGCATATTGTTGATCCAAGGATTTTGCCCCTTATTAACCCTGAATTTCCCTTTTTCTCTATTTATCTCCTCACTCTGCCCTAGCCTCGCTGGCGTTTACTCTGCCTACCTCAGGATCTTTGCACTGGCTGTGCCCTCTGCCTGGAGCTCCTTTTTCCCCACTGGGTTCATTTCCTTGTTCCTTCGGCTCTTTGCTCTAGTGTCCCCATTTTAGCAAGGCCTGATACAAGCCTCCATCTAATCCTAAAAGCCCTTCAAGGAACATTTCTCCTCTTCCTGGCTTTGATTTTCTCTTTTGCCCTTGTTCCAATACTGCACATGATTCACATTTTGTTGTTTATTCTGTTTATGGTAAACAGAAGTTCTGTGAGAGCAGGCATCTTTCTGTCTGTTTCCCAGCTGTATCCCGAGCTCCTGGAACCATGCCTGGCACGTAGTAGGTACTCAGTAAACGATTTTTGAATAAATGCAGGATGGCAGAGAGGAGGGGAGACTCCCTTGGAAGAGTCCTCTGGTTTGGGGGCCACTGGTATGGGTCCCTGGCCCCAGTGGAGATTAGCTTGGAGGGGGGTCCCTCCACACAGGCTGAGCCTGGGGGTCTGGAGGCTGGGTGGGCAGGAAGCCCCGCAGCTGCCTTTAGCAGGAGCAGCCAGAACTTACTGCCCCTTGGGGGATCAATAGGATTAAATTTTAATCCTCCTTCCTTCCCTGCTGGTTCCTCTGAGAGGTGGATGACAAGGGTCTGTCTCTAAATGCCTTGCCGGCTGGAAAACGCAGCTTCCCTGCCGGGCAGGGCCTGTCTTGGTTTTCTGCATATTGGACTCTGGCTCATTATCCATTCGGGGCACACGGGTGAGACGCCCAGCACGCGCAGCGGGAGCCGGCTGGGCAAGGCTTTTCCTGCCTCCCAGGAGCCGCCTGTGTGTGAAGGGCAGGCAGGTGCCCACAGATGGCGGAACAGGAGGCAGAGTCTCTGCAGGGCCCCTGGGGGCAGGAACTGGGGGGGGGTGGGCTGGGATTGGGATTGGAAGCAGTGAGGGGGCCACCCCCCCCCCCCCCAGGAAGAGAACATTCTGGTGGGGGAAGGGGGGTGCTCCCCAGCACAGGCAAGGGCCCAGAGAGGGGCAGGGTCTCATTTGATCTTCGAAAGGAGTATGTGGGGCGTGAGGAGGTGGAGTCCTCGTGGGTCTAGGAGCGGGCTCACACTTCAGAGCTCGGGGACAGCAAACACACGCAGCGCTACCGGAGGCTCCCGTAGTCTGATTCTGTGGGAACCCTGGCCGGTGGCCGTTTGAGGTAGACTTCCTGGGGGGTGGGCAGGACCTGGACTCTGTCCACAAACATGGGTGCCGCTGGGACACGCCAGAAGGGTGTTTCCAGGGCCGAGGACGACCAGGCGGTGAGGAGGCTGCACCGATGGGGCCAGAGCCTGTCCGTGCACATACGTGTGCGCGCGTGTCCGAGCGGACCTGTGGGTGCATGCTGTGAGTGAATGCACATGTGTGTCTGTCGCTCATGTGGGGCGCACCTGTGGTGACTGGTGCCCTGATGAGTCAGGAGGGAAGCAGAGAGTAAGACCCCATCTTATTTTGTCTTCTGTTTCAAGCATCGTATGAGTAAGGATGCTGTTTTGTTTCCATTTTTTTTAAGAGGATTTATTTGAGAGCGAGCGAGCGTGTGCGCGCATGGTGGGGCAAGGGTCAGAGGGAGTCACCAGGAGTCTCCATGCTCAGCACGGAGCCTGATTCGGGCTTTGAGCTCTTGACCCTGAGATCACGACCTGAGCCAAAACCCAAAGTCAGGTGCTTCACCAACTGTGCTGCCCAGGTGCACCCGGTATGGGTTTTCTGTAACATGATTAGGGCTCCTGCTGGCTCAGTCGGCAGAGCATTTGACCCAGATCTCAGAGTCACAGTTCAAGCCCCACGGTGGGGCATGGAGCCTGCTGAAGTAAATAAATGAGAAGGAAGTAAATATAGAATGTGGTTAGGGCATGTTAGCAGGTTAACATGACTAATAGAGTTACTAATAGTACTAATAATAGGGTTGGGAGCTGAGACCATGAAGGATTTTTTGGAGCATTTCGGGGGTCCAGGCACCCCGAGGCCAGCTTCAGACTCCGTGGCCACGGAGCCAGCTGAGCTGTGCCTCGGGCTTTCAGAGCAGTGCTCTGGTCCGGGCGCCCCCCTGCCCCCGGCCTCCGTGACTGCGCATCCTAACTATGCCTGGGATCCAGGCTTCCTCCGATTTCATCTTCTGCACTTAGCGCTGTTGGTCGGGTGAGTTCGTTAACGCAAATTCTGCCTCCCCAGCGTATGTCCCTCATCACGCGACCCACGGAAGCTCTGGGCCACGTCTTCAGGCCCCGTGTGTGGAGGAGCGCGCTGGGCTTCTGGGATCCTGCTTCCCCAAGCCACTGTGGTGCTTCGCCAGTGGACGTAGCTTGAGGAGGAGGGTGCCGTGGATGAGACGTTGGGGTGTTGGGCCTTCTGGGTAGGTGGGTGCGTGGGTGCTGTCCCCATTGTGCAGATGGAGAGCTTGAGGCCCAGAGCTCAGGCCAGGATAGGCAGCTGAGGAGCTAGATTGGGGGCGGGGGGGGTCACTGGTGGGGGCCAGCCAGGGTGAGGGTCTGGAGCCCCTGCCCAGGAGGAGCAGGGTGTGTGTGTGTGTGTGTGTGTGTGTGTGTGTGTAGAGGGATGCACGTGTGTAACTAGGTAGCTGTGCTCACGTGGACGCAAGTGCAAGTGGGCATGTGCTGGCTTGCTTGGAGTGCACGTGCACGTGTGCCCTGCACCTGCGTTCACACGTGTGTGCACATGGGCCTGTTGATGGCCTCGTGTATCTGCGTGTCTGACTTACGTGCATGCGTGGTCGTCCTGCGTTTAAGTGTCCACGCGCAGGTGTGTGTGCGTGTGTCTGAGTGGGCCTGTGGATGACTGTGCACGTCTGTGAATGTGCGTGTGTGTGAGCACCTGTGGGGCACACCTGTAAGTTTGTGTACTTACACACCCCTGCAGTTGTCAGCATACTTGTTAGCTGTGTGACACGTGCTGGTGTGGATGTGGACCGGTGTGCTTGGGCACATGTGTATGCAAATGTGTGTGTGTGTGTGTGTGAGAGAGAGAGAGAGTCACCTTGTGTGGCACGCAGTTGTGGACAGTCGTGCCCTTACAGACGTGGGCATGGGACATGGTCCCCGCGGGCCCACCAGGCTTGTGTGCACCTGTGTATGCAGGTGACCGTGGGGTTGCTCGGCCTGGGCACAGCCCCCAGGCTCTCTGGCACCAAGAGGTCTGGCTGCCTAGCCCACAGGGTCCCCTGCCAGAGTGCGGTCTCTTGAGTGAGACCCAGCCTGCCCCCCGCCAAGTTTGGTGAGAGCTCCGTCCTTCCTGGCGGCATGAGCTCCCGGGGTCGTTCCCTGGGAGCTGAGCCAGGCACCCTCTGGCAGTGGCCTCCCAAAGGCCAGGCACAGTGGGGGCCCCCTGGGACCCCCCAAGGAGTTCGGCTTCAGTTCCTCAGGTGGCAAGAAGCCGTCAGCTGAGGGTGCGGGAGGGAGTATCAGGAGCGAGGCTGAGTCCGTGGCCCACACCTGGGTTCCCTGCCGTGCCCCTGGCTGGCAGGGAGTGGTTGCCCTCCGTTTGAAGGGGGTTGTGAAGACGGAAGGGACAATATGCATGTCACTTTGATCCTTGCAGAACATCCTTGTAAGAGTGCTGGGGGTTTGGTGGCCTGGGTGAGTGTGGCCACTGTGCTAATGGGGAGACCGAGGCCCAGACAGCTGGGGTGGCTGGCTGAGGCTTAGAGCGGAGCTGGCTCCCAGACCTTGCCACTGGTGGACAGGTTGTCCTTGACGGTGAGACGCGGTGAGAAAGCCCTGCCTGTGTGGGGGAGAGGCCCAGTAGGCGGGATACCCCCCCCCCCCCCCCCCCACACACAGTTCCCTGTGAACCGACAAGCACACACACTCCTCCCACTCCGCCCCTTCAGGCTGAGCCAGAGAAGTGGGATGGGGGTGGGGACGGAGGGGGCCCCCCCGCGCCTCCGAGGGGAGGTGCCCCCAGGGCAGTGTGAGGCGGTGGGCCAGCTGGGAGCCATCCTCTCCCTGTCCCTGGAGCTGCTCCCAGCTTCCAGGCGGGCTGCAGGTGGCGTGGCCCAGAGCTCAGCTGCCTTGTGTGTAAATGGGCTGATGCTAGAATCTTCTGAACAGGGTTCTTGCAGGTGTGCAAACACCTGGGGCACACACGGGCTGCAGTAGAGGGCCTGGCCCATGCAGAGGTCCCCTCATGCGAGCCATGGCCTGGTGCTTGTGGTCGCCAACCCGTAGGGAGCAGCCCGGTGTGGCTCCATGGCCCTTGCTCCAGGCATCACACAGTCCAGTCTTGCCGGCGCTGCGGCACCGCAGGGTCGCTTCGGTATCAGTGGGTAAGCGGGCGGGGGCATCTCTGGGAAATCGAGGCGCGTCTTAAAAAGCCCCAGGGTTGCTGCGGGCTGGGGATTGGAACCTGGGGGCGTGTTAGGAGCCGAGGCGTGGTTCACACCAGGCACGTGCTGGCAAGCTGGCGGCCCTGGGCAGCCCGTCTCCTGCGTTCTGGGTGACTTCAGCAGCTGAGGGAGGGGCCTCATCTCTGTTCTCGTCTCCAGGGGCTGCAGGAGGTCCCGTCTCTGGGAGCCCCTTACCCCGATGTGGTTGAAGATGGAGTCTGCTGTGGCTTGTAGGACACAGGCTTCCGGAGCCCCCGCCACAGGCCTTGTGCCCGGATCCAAGACCCATGCTATGCTTACCTGTGTGATGGGCAGTTTCCGGGGGCCCAGCCGTACCCTTCCTGGGTTTAGCTTCTGTCTTTTATCTAAATGGGCATTTCCCGCTGACCTGCGCAGAACCTCGTGAACGCACAGAAACTCCTATTCATCTCTCAAAACCCATCTTATGTACGCCTCCCATTACTTTTCTGGAAAGACTCGAGCCCTGCGTTATGCCTTACATGTCCACCACAACTGCCTCCTCTGCTGTGCGCGCCAGTCTGCCATCCATTGCCTTCACCAGCTGCTCGTTAGATCTGGAGATTTTGCAGGCAGGGGCTGGGCCTCATTCATGTCCTGGTTTGCCCCAGTGCTCAGTACAGAGTGGGTGCTCAGGAAATGTTTGGGTAGCTGCCCCGTCCCCTCTCCACCCCACCCCATTCCCTCACTTGACCTGCCTCAGGAATTCTCCCGTCATCAGCCCCACGGGGACGTCCTCTTGCTTTGCGGTGAGCCTGGGGCAAGACGGTGCGGGTCCCCAGCCCAGGGGAGGCCCCCCCGCATGGGATCCGGCCCTTGTCTGTCTTCCTTCTTGGAGCCTGGAGATCAGCAGGACTTTTTCTGTATGTCATTTTTCCATGCCTGTTTCATGTCTGTTAAATGGGGACATGTCTCGGATCTGCCTCATGTCATGTTTGTGTGATTTAAATACTAATAATGCGTGCTCTGTGCTGGTTGCTTGGCCCGTGGTAGCTCCTGGATAAAATGGAAGTCCTTACAGTACTGCTTTGGCCCCTGATGTTTTGGCCCCCAGCCACACGCTGAGGCTGCTGGTCTCGGGGTGTTGGCTCTGCACGAAGGGGGCTGAGAGCATGGCTTGTTCCTGGGTGGGCTGGGCCCAGGGCTCTAGGCGGAGCTCGTTCTAGGTGCCAGCTTGAGCCCACCTACATAAGTACCCACCGTCCATCCCCAGGGGCTAGGAGAGGGGGAGTGGGTTGGCTTTTGGCACCCCTCCTCCTTGCTGTGACAGCAGGAGCCTGGGCCTTGAATTCTCTTGGCAGCCATGCTCCCCAGGACTCTGGGAACACCCCCTTTTAGGGGATTGTTGATGGTGACTTGCTTGGCCTGTCGCCCCGGCTTCATGCAGATCCTAGATGGTCTCCCCGAGTTTGGCTGAGTCCGGAGCACCCAGCCTTTTCTGGGTCGCCGGAGGACTCCGGTCTCCCTCCTGCATGCTGTGGGCACCCCGCTTTCCGCACGGCGGCCCAGATCCGACAGCAGCCCTGCAGAAGCCACCATCCCCACAGCTCTCCGTCCACCCCTTCCCCCAGCTGGTGGTCCCGGGCTGGGGGCCCATGGGGACCGGCGGATGCACAATGTCCGCCTTTACGGCCAGGCTCGGAGGTCCAGCCTGCCGCCTTCACAGCCACTGAGCGCTTTCTGCCACATGTTCCTGTTTTCCTAATAAGTCCCGGGTTGTGAGTGGGGAGGGAGGCGGGGAGGCCCCCGGGCAGCTCAGAAATAGTCACATGATTGTGAAATACAAGAATCCTAGAAAGGGTATCTCTGAGCGCCTCTATCTCCACCCCCCCTTCCCTGGCTGGCGGCACCAGCTCTGAGGTAATTGCCGACACCCAGCCAGCTTCCAGGCGCAGGAAGGCATCTTGGGCCTGGCAGAGTGGCCCGCTGGCAAGGAGCTGTGCCCGCAGCACTGGGCCCCGGGGGACGCAGGCCTGAGGGTTTGTGGGCGGGGGGGGCGGTGGGGGCGGCACAGAGAACACCGTGTGTTTGTTCGAATCGAAACTTGGCGGCCTTGCCAGGGCCGCTGCAGGGGTATTGAGGCCCCTCTGTTTGCTTCCAGCCCGGGGAGGGCTTGCAGGGGGACCCTGGCACCCCCCTGCTCTGGGGCCGTGGATTGGCTGCTGGCTTGGGCCGCTGCCTGCTGTTCTGGAGGCCTCTATTTATAATCTGTTCTGTGTGTGTGTTTTTTTTTTTTTTAATTTCTCCTCCTCCCCGTCACCCTGCAGAAGAAGGCCGAAGCTGCACATCGGATTCTGGAAGGCCTGGGGCCTCAGGTGGAGCTGGTGAGCTGGGGGCCAGGGTGGGTGGCTGTGGGCGGGCGGGGGTGGGGGGCGGTGGTGGCTGGAGAGGTGGGCAGGGCGGCAGGTGAGCGTGGAGGGGAAGGAGGAAGTCAGCTGTTGCCAAGGCTGTCCTGTCCTCTGGAGGAGGCCGGAAATACACCCTTCTGATAAGAGGGACCGGCCGGTAGCGGGCGGGTGGCTGGGCCTGCCGCGCTGGGGGTAGGGTTGGGGGCAGGGGAGCCGGCTCTCGCCATCAGGACACAGTGAAGGCCAGCGCAGTGGGGCTGACTTAGCATGGGAAGCCCGTACTCTGGGCCACGTGATCTCTGCTCCGTCATAGCTGTGTGAGCCCAAGCGGTTCTCCCCCTTCCCGTCCCTCAGTTTCCTCATCTGTAAGATGGGAATAACGCCATATATCCCGTTGGGGTGCGGTGAGGATTGACCCTATTAATTTGTGCAAAGCCCTGAGCTCCACGCCTGTTGGATGGTGAGTGCTGAGCCCTAGTGCTTCCTCTTGTTGGTGTCACTGCTGTTGGTGGCATTTTACTGATGGGAAGCAGACCCCAGGCCTCTTCTGTCTCATGCACCCCGTCACCTTTAGTGTCACCAGAGATCCAAGCCAAGGCAATGTGGAAACTCCTGGCTGATGGGCAGCCTCAGCCCCAGGAGAAATGGCCAGAGCCCCACGTGCCCTGGACCAGTGAGTGTCGCCCCGGGCAGGTTGGTGCAGAGCTGTGGGGCAGTATGGAGAGACATGCACACACAGGACGGCTGTGAGGGGCCCTGTGAGCATGGCATGTCCGGGAAGGGACGTGTGGTCCTCCTCATCAGGTCTCGTGCCTTTGGAGCCCAATTTTAAACCCCGCTCCGCCGTGTGTTTGCTGAGTGGCCTTGAGTAGAGAACTCGGTTTCCTTTTCTGTGAAATGGGAACACCAGGATCTTTGCAGGGGGAGGGTGGTGGCGGGAAACAATGAATAGTTAAGGCTGTCTTAGCACTGCCTCGGCCCGCTCTCAGCCTTGGTGGCTGTGGACCTTTGGGAGGGTTGACTGTTCGCCCCTGGAGTGGTTTCCTCGGGGACAGCTGCGCCCCAGCCTGGAGTCCACGTGCTCAGGCCACGGCAAAGCAGGTGCGGCCCTGGGTCCTGTCAGGACCGAGCCAGGCCGGCAGTGGGGGGCTCCTCGGGCTCAGGGGCTGGGCCTCGCACCCCTTTGGGTTGGGCGGCAGGCTCTCCTCCTAGGGCTCGCTTTCCCTGTTGAGCATGATTTCTGGGAGGTCTCGGAGACCCTGTTTTTTTTTTAAAATGTAGCTTTACTGAGATAGAATTCGCATGCCACACACGTCATCCGTTTAAATCAACGTGTACCGTTAAGCGCTTTTTAGTGTATTCACGGATGTGCGCGACATCTCCAAGTCCACTTTGGAACGTCGCACCATCTCAAATAGCTCCACGTCCCTGACTGTCACGTCCTTATCTTTCTGTCCCTGCCCTCCCCCAACCTGCCACTACTCATTGACCTCCTGTGTCTGCGGACTCGCCTGCTGGGCGTTCGTATCAATGGACTCACACACGGTGTGGCCTCTCGTGACTGGCTTCTTTCACTCCGCGGACGTTCTCAGGGTTCGTCCGGGCCGTGGCAGGTGTCAGGACGTCACCCGTCTTTAGGGCTGGATAGTATTCCGTTGTGTGGGTAGAGCACATCTGTTCACCCACTGGGGCATTGGCGGACGTGAGGAGCTGCCGTGCGTGGCCGTGAACGTGAGCAGGCGAGTCTCCGCGTGGGCAGGTGTTCATCGCTGTTGGGTGTACTTGCGGGACTGGAAGTGGTGGGTCACGGTCCCTCTGCGAGTAGCCTCTTGAGGAATTGCCAGACTGTTTTCGCAAGCTGGGTAATGTTTCCATCCCCATCAGTAAGCTCCTCCTTGCCTTGGTTTCCCCTCTTGTCAATAGGGGTGGCAGGACCAGAGGTGGCAGCCAGCCATTTCCAGACCTGGTGGCTCTCCCTCTCCCCACTCCTGACCTGATGAGTCCCAGAAGCCTTCTGAGCAGGGGTGGGGGTAGGTGGGTGGAGGGGGCTGTGTCCGGATGCCTGAGGGATGCCCGGGGTCAGGCTGCCCTCCCAGCGAGAGCTCCCATCCCTGTCCTTGCCCAGCAACCTCCCCCCAAGCTAAGTGCTCAGGGAAGCAGGGTCAGCCCCCCTGTGAGTGAGGCAGGCGTTCGTGGGGCTCATAGTCCAAGTGATTCTTTGGTGGGTCTAAACAGGGTGAGGGGATTGTCCCCTGCTTGGGAGTCTCAGAGCAGAGACCCCCTGAAGGCTGGTGGCACAGGAGGCCGAGGTCTGGAGTGGCTCTCAGTGGAGCCTCTCGAAGTCGGCAGCTTCTTGGCTTGGTGGCCTTCGGGGGTGCTGTGGAGGGGACCCACTGTGACAGGGCACCTGCTTCATGTTTGGCCTCGTGGAGGGGTCACTGTCCATTTTCTAGACGAGGCTTGGGGAGGGCAGTGCCCTGTTTAGGGTCACACAGCCGGGGGTGGGGCGGGGAGGTGTGTCGAGCTTATGGGATTGTGGCCAGCCGGGGTCTACCTTCGGTCTTGGTCACCAAAAGGTCCCAGTGGCCAGAGGTGTCCTCCAAGGAGAGGCAGCTCAGAGGTGTCCTTCACGGAGGGCCTGGTGCTACTGACCCGAGGTCTCCCTTGGGCACCTGCGTCCAGGGAGCACTTAGCCCGGGGAGAGCCTGCTGGGCCTCCGGGACAAGGATGGGTGCTCTCCGCCCCCGCTGGGAGGGCAGCCAAGGCCTAGGGGAAGTTGGCACCAGAACGCAGGCGCACAGCAGGGGCTGGGCCGAGTGTGCGCCTCCCCTTCATCCCAGGCCCCCGGGGATCCGGGACGATCGGGGATCGGGGATCCGAGGCCTGGCCTGGGGGAGGGGCGCTGGAGGGAGGGTGTGGGCCGCTGCAGCCCCCCGCCTCCCCTCCCCGCGGCTTTGAGTCATCGGTTTCCTTCCTGTGCAGAGGTACTATTTTAAGAACCTGGTGTCACCAGAGGGTTGAGGACCAGGGCTGACACTTCATTTCTCAGCAGCTCGGTCCACCTGGGGCTGCCGGCTGTTCCTGGTCACCCTGCCAGCTGGCTGGAGTCGGGCCCGAAGGGGACCCCCCCCCTTCCTTGTCCCGGAGACCGGCTCTGCTTCCTTTTCATTTCTGCTTTTCTGGCCTTGCATTTGCAGCCTCGCGCGTCCCCCGCCTGGCACTCTCCGTCTGCCCTCCAGATTGTTAGGGCAGCGCCCCTGTCCAGGAGATGGAGGCGTGGGGGGCGGGGCAGGAGACAGGCCCAGGGTCCCCAGCCGGGGCGGGGCGCCTTCCCAGGGGGACCTTAGCCTTCCGCCTGTGAGAGGAAGAGCTTCCCTCTTGGTTGTTGTGTCCCCCTGACGGGGGCTGGAGCCTGTGAGGTCAGGAGGGGGAGAGGAAAGCCAAAGTAGGTGTGAGTGAGGCGAAGGTCACCTTGGGGCCGCCGTAGTGGGACTTGTCTCTTGGGACACAGGGCCTTGTGCAGCTACCCCTGCGGGTGGCCAGAAGGGGTGTCGGAGACTCCCTCGGGCCCTGCCTTACCTCAGCAGTGCACCTGCGAGGGATGCGCCATGGACCCTCTGACCTCCATCCCACGCGGGCCTTCCAAAGGGGCTGCCCTGGGGGCCTGTCACCATGGTAACGGACCTCCTCCCCTGTGCTCCGGGCCCAGACACTTCCTTCCCTCCCAGGACTCAGTTTACCTTGAAGAGTGCTCAGTGAGTGCCTCCTTGGGGGAGAGCCCCTGTGCTTAGAGGCGGCAAGCCCCACAGTGTTCTCTGGGTTCTTCTGTGCCTCTTACTGGGGGTCCACTGTGCCGCAAGAGCCAGGCTGCTCTGTCCTCACCTTCCCTGGCAGGGCAGGTGGCCACAGGTGAAGGTGGGTTTGGCAAGCCACAGGCTGCCTGTGACCCCTGCTCTCAGAAGCCCACCTCTCCTCTTCTGGCCCATCCTATTATGTAGAGGTAGTCCCTGCTCCCCGGCCATCACACACTCCCTAGGGTCTCCCATCGGTGGTCCTTCAGGCCCTCCTGACCTCCTCAGCCTGTGGAGACATTGCTGTCTGCCGTCTTTAAAACCAAAACAACGCAAATCTGTCACCAAGTCTGACGTTTCCTGGGCTCCACGAAAGCTCTGTGAGGTAGTTCCTACTTGCTCTGTGCCCATTTTCCGGGTGAGAAGACTGAGGCCCAGAGTGTGGCCCACACATGTCTGAGGTCACACAGCCAGTGAGGGAGGCACCATCTCTGAAATTGGGGTGTCTGTTCATTCCTGGAAACCAAACCTCTGGGCCAAGCCCCCTCCTACCCGGCCTGTGTTGTATGGGCACGAGAAATCAAAAAGGACCTAACGTAGAATCACCTGGGGTTAAACACGTATGTTTAGTGCTTTGAAATTTGGCCCGGGGGAGTCTTTGTAGGGCCCCTTGCTGTTCTCAGGTGAGCGCTGCCAGCCTTCTGCTCTAATGCCTTGCCCCATCCCCCGCTGAGACACTCGCTGTGGGCTCTGTAGTTGCCTGCCCGCTCCAGCCCGGAGTGGGGTTCAGACCTCCCTGCTTCCAGCTGAGCCCCTTGGAAGGGCAGCCTGACCCAGTGTGGGGAGAGATGGCCTGTACCAGCCGTGGGTCACGTATCTGTCCCTGGCGGGGACAGCTGAGCTCGGAGCCTGGAATCGGCCAAGCCCCGTGGTCGGTTGTCATGGAAGGAATCTGAGGGACCCCAGGAGAGAGGTGACGTCGTCATCAGCCAAGGCTGCGTGCAGTGCCCGATCTGTCGGCCTGTGACTGCCCCCGTGACTGCCTGCGGCCCCTCCTTGAGGACCTCGCCCTGCCTGCAGAGGGCAAGAGACCTGGTCCTGCGGACGGAGCAGGTTGGGCCCTGCAGCCTTGCTGCTCGAGGTGGTCCCCATCGGCTGGGATCATCAGGATGTTGGCGGGTGTTGGGAGCTGCAACCAGCCCCGCACCCAGGGAGAAGAACAGGGCAGAGACCGATGGGCTCTTTTCATTCGCCCTGGGGCCCTGTCCCGAGGCTGGCCCTGTCCCGTGTGAGCCCTCACACTCTGTACCTGGGTCTTCTACCACATTCGTGCATGGCTGCCCTGGAGGGCTCCTGCTGTGTGTGCGGGGGTGTGGGGACAGCAAGGGAGAGGATTGCACATGCACACGCACGGGCACGGAGGAAGACACCCAGAGAGGACCCAGGCAGAGCCTGGGAGTGGACCTCTGCCTCCAGAGCCAAAGGGAGTCGGCCGTTCTAGTTGTAGCTCATTTCCTCCCAGCTGTGGGCACGTATTTTAGCCTTTCAGGGACTTGATTTTCTTCTCCATAAAGTGGGGATGATAATTGTATCAGCCCCTGCTGGGTCACAAACCAGCCCCGAATTCCGTGGCTTAAAACAAGCACCGTTCCCTGTTTCCCGTGAGTGCCGGAGGCAGCCGGGCATGTCTGTGGATTCCGCGCTCCGCTGGGCGGTGGGCCGGTGGCCGGGCTGGGGCTCCTGTGCTCTGTGTCGTCTCGGCCTCCAGCACGCCGGGCCACGCGTGTTCCCTCACTGGGAGCAGGCGGACAGGAGAGGAAGCAGAAAGGCAGACGTGCGCCGTCCAGACTCTGCTTTCACGTCTGCAGGCGTTTCACTGGCCACAGGCCGGGCGTGGCTGGGTACAGGAGGCAGGACAGATCGGGGTCGTTCATACATGATCGCGCCCCGATGGTGACAGTAAAGACACTCTGGGGCATTTCCGTCTGCCAGATGCTGGGCTGAGAGCTCCGCGTGCGCTGCCTCCTCTGATCTGACGACTCTGCATTGAGCCTCATCTGCAGATGGGCCCCCCGGGGCCAGGGAGGCTGATGTGACTCACCCGGACACACGCGGCTGGAGAGTGGCAGAGCCGCTCTGGGCGCCCAGACCAGGCCCCTGGGCAGGAGAGGCGCGGTGGCCGGCTGTGGCTGCTGTCCTTCCCCTCACACACACTGGCTGCCGATTGTGGGCCCGGGGCCCTCCTGGCTGCTGTGTGCGATTCCTGCCGTGCATGAGCCCTCCTGCGCCTGTTGTCCTCCTGGTGGGGGACGTGTAGCTTGCTCCTGACGTATCATTGTGATGAGCTGTGCCATCTGGCACGGCAGCGTCCTCTCCTGGCGGGACACAGTGCCCGAAACTTCTCAGGCATCTGCAGGAGGGGAGGCGACCATAATGCACATGTGACTTTGTTCCCCAACAGGTGTGTCATCGCCGCTCTCCAGAGCGTGCACCTATCTACGAGGCCCCGGCTGTCGCGCGCCTTCCTGTCCTCCCTCACCCTTGCGAATGCGCTGCAGCATTGGGCCCTTTCCTCTGCGAGGCAGCGGGGGCTGCGTGGCGTATCATGGTGTTTTGGACGCGGAGAAGTTGAGCCGCTCTCCAGGCCAAGACACAGTGGACACCCAGGCCAGCCCTGCCCGGTGCCCTGCAGAGGAACCATGGTGGCCTTGGTTGGGGCAGGGGCAGGGTGTCAGGTCACCCACAGCGGTGCCCAGAGGGTTACAGCCCGTTCCCGGCTGGGGCTGCGGGCTGGGTCCCCGTGTTCTGTTTTATGCCTGCTGGCGGCCGCTTTCCACTGCAGCACACGGCTCCCTGGAGCTGGGGCCTGGGGCGCTGGGGCTGATGTTGCCCGGGACAGCAGTGCAGCCCCCGGGCCTGGCCCTGAAGTGCTTTCCTCTCTCTTCCTCTGCAGCCCTTGTACAACCAGCCCTCCGACACCCGGCAGTATCATGAGAACATCAAAATGTGAGTACTCGTGGGCAGCCGTGCAGACGCGGGGCAGGTGGGGGGACAGGCCATCTGGCCTCGGGGACCTGGGCTGGGATGTGGGTTCTCAGTTCCCAACAGGGCTCCCAGGCAGGGCCAGGTGTCAGAGGAAGGGGCGGGAGGGGGCAGTTTGGGCGAGAATTCTGGGCCAGGTAGGGCTGATGTTGGGGTCAGAGCAGGCCTGGGGCAGGGAGGGGCAGAGGGAAGTGCTTGGTCCCACGAAGCACTGGGACGCAGGCCTTCCGCTGGGGAGGGCCGTGAGGACACTGCATGCACGGCTCTGGGGACAGCGAGGTGGAGGCCTGTGAAGCCTCATCCCATGGGGGACGCAGAAGCCATTCCTGGTGGAAACCAAGGTCAAGATGATTGTGTGAGGGCGTGGCCCTGGGTCAAGTGCGGCCCTGTGATTTGGGCTCTGATGTAAGCATAGGGGTCAGGGGTCCCTCTGTGGCACAGCCCAGTGTGCAGCAGCTGTGAGCAGTAATCCAGCCGTGGAGACTTTGGGGGTGGCCAGTATGGTATATCCCAATAATGGGCTTTTTTTCAGACAGATGCTTGGAGTGAAGAAATACCAGTTAACTGCCACATGTAGTTGGTGTGGGCCGAGCTGGCAAAACGGGGCAAGAGGATTGGGCTCTAGGCTGGTGGCTTCCTGTCTTCAAGCTGGGAGGGAGGTGCTGGAGATGTGGCTACCAGAAGAGGGCCGGCTTTGGGGGAGGGGGAAGAATGCTTTAATGGGAGCATAGCCTCCTTGGCTGAGGAGGGGATAATACCTCATGCTGTTATCCAGGAGCCCAAAAGGTAAAAGAGGCTGCAGAGCTTGCCCCTTGAGGGACATGCATCTGTGGGCATTTGGTAGTGCTAGGTTAGAGGCAGACTGTTTGGGATGGGTTTGAACTATTCAAGGTTCATCATGGGGAGAGGGTGCAGGCGTCTTTGTGTGACTTCAGAGAGCAGTACTTAGCTTGTCCAGTGGGCAGTCCAGCCCGTACTGATTGAGCTTTCCTGGGGTGGATTTGCAGCGTGTACATTGCAGTAGTGAGCTCCCCATCCCTGGGAGCATGCAAACTTCACAGTAGTTTTTGAATATCTGCTGGTGTTGGTCTGGTTGACAGGGAAGTCCCTTCTTTTGTAGTTTCTGGACTTGCATGACTGGTCCAAGCTCTGGTGACCGAAGCGGCCACCCTCTTGCAGCTCACAGGGACTGACGGAGCAACCTAGAAAATCTCTTGGTGCCGTTGGGGTCGTTGGCCTGTGTGGGCTCGGGAGCATCTGCTAGGGCTGCCTTACCTGAGGCTGCTGGCGAGCCTCTGTCTGCCCGTGGCTGGCTGGGGCTGCAGAGTGGCCTTTGGGGGGGGGGGGGGGGGGGGGGGGCGGTGGCACTGGGCTAGCACTAGGGTTCCGGGTCTGCTGTGGCCTGTGTCTTGTGTGGCCTTGTGGGTGTGTCTGCTGCCCAGGCACCAAGTCCCCCTTGACTCCACTCGGTTCATGTTCCAGTCTCTTCTCAGCTTCCTGGGACCTGCCTTCCCTGGGGCCACGACTCGGGTGTTTTCATCTGAGCCGGGCGGCCGGAAGCACTCCCTCATTCATTCATTTATTCTCTCAACACGCATTTACTGGACACCTACTGTGTGCCACAGGACTTGGGGATTCATCTGTGAGCAAACCAAAGGCCCATGTTTCATCAAGCTTTATCTAGCCGTGGAGACAGGAAGTGAGTTAAATAAACAAGAAGATGATGAAAAGCGCTGTGCTCACCCAGCTGTCTGAAGCTGTCTGGGCTCTGATACACCCAGTCGCGTTTTCCCTTTCGGCATAACAATTTCTGTAGCAATGTCATTGTACTGAAATCTCGCACGCGCTGTTCACTAAAAAGTGAGTAATATTTGAAGCTGAATAATGTGGGTGATTTCCTTTTGTAAAAACAGCTGTAAAATCCAAACAAGAGAAGAAAAAAGGTGTCCACACGAATAGTATTCACAGATAAGACGCTGCCACTTCTCTGTTTAAGTAGAATAAAGCTCTAAACTTGCCGAAACCAGTGCCCTGTTTTTGCACATAACCTACCTCCCCAGTCTTCATCAGGAAGGGCTCTGGTCTCGTAGAGCACATTCTGACTAAGTAGGTGACTCCTTGGTGAAATGTATTCAAAATCCAAATCACAGAGGGACATGCTGAAGTTTAAAACGTAGAGATGAATAATTTTAAGGTATCTTATGTAAGTGGTGAATTCTATGTTAGAAAAATGTATCTATCTGTAAGCAAATTATTTGAACTGATCTATCCTTAGAATTTTGATCTCGTTCCTAGTTTCCCACGAAAAGCCCAACGAGCTCTGTATTTTTCATCTGAATGCGGTCATCCATAAGTCAGTGCGGTCGTTCACTTTAAAGAACGTGTTGCAGGGGTGCCTGGTTGTGATCTCAGGGTCATGAGATTGAGCCCCGTGTCAGGCTCTGTGCCGGGGTTGGAGCCTGTTTAAGGTTCTCTTTCTTCCTCTCCGCCCCGCCCCCCCCTGCAACCCCCCAGCTTGCACTCTCTCTCTCTCTCTCTCATTAAAAAAAAAGAGAATCCTATGCAGTGGCAGATGTGGTGGGGCAGATGTGTGGAGAGAAAAGGAGGGCGGCTTCAGCCAAGAGATCAGGGCTGGACCTGACAGCGTGGGAGGCTCTTGGGGGCTGAGCGGCAGCTGGCCGTGTGGGCCTCCCTGGCAAGTGCCACAGGCAGTGCAAAGGCCCTGGGGCTGGACTGAGCTGGTGAGATCACAGAGAAGGCCAGCATGGCCCCTGGGGTAGTTGAGGGAGGGAAGGTGCCAGGCGGATCACCCAGGGCTGAGGAGGAGTTCGGGTCATATTATTTATGTGTGAAGGGAGCCCTGATAAGGTTTACACCGGGAAGTGAGGTGTTGAGTTTTTGCTTTCAAAGCTCACTCTGGTGGCTGCGGAGAGAAAGGACTAGTGGTTGAGAGACCTCGGTGGAGGTGGCCGTAGCCATCCAGGCAAGCAGCGGCGGGCCCCGGTGCTTTGTGAGCGGTCAGGGGTGTGCTGTGGAAGGGAAGTCCTGTGGCTGAAAAGGTCAGGAGCCGGGGCAGCTGTGGGGACAGTGAAACCCGAGGGGGATGCCGGTGTTGGGGGCTAGTGAGGGCGTGAGCATCTGGCCCTGTGGCTTGCCACTTACTCTCCGTGCCTCGGTTTCCTCATCTGTCAGGCAGGAATAAGAGTAGTTCCTGGCTCTGACGGTTGCTGAGGATCCCACGAGTTAAGCATCTCTGACGTGCCGAGTTCAGTGTCAGGCACGTGGGAAGCAGTCTGTGGTTTCTCTTCTCCCGCGCTTGTCCATGCGTTCTTGTCCTTTGTTCGTCCAACAAACATCCACTGAGCCCTCGCTGTGTGCTCGGCCCTGTCGCGGGCCCGGAGACCCGGGAGCGGATGGGGCCTGACACTGTGATCCGCTGACAACGGACACAGTGAGAGATCGGACTGGGTGGCGGGGCCCTGTCCCCCCGCAGCCCATTCTGTCCCCCTCCCTCCTGCTCCCATCCCTGGGCCAGGTGGGAGGTTATCCCCTCCCCAGGGACCTTGCCCTGTCACTTTAATGTCCCCGTGTGCGTGCGCTGCGGCTGCACCGTTAAAGTTAATTTCACGCTTGACTTCCTGCTGCGCTGGCAATTTCAGACGTGTCCAAGTCACCTGTACCCACCTCTGCTGCTCTCCCTCTGCCCCCTGCGTCGTGGGGAGGTGTGGGGGCGGCTGCCCGGGATCTCAGCCCCACGTCTCAGGCTCTGGGGAGCAGGGGAAGGGGCCAGGGCAACCCCAGGTGGACTAAACAGGCACTCCGCGGAGGGACTGGTGTGGGACCTGCCGTTCCCTGAATGGGTCTGGGGTTGGTGGCCGGGGACAGACACCGCTCCTGTGTGCTCTGCCGTGGCTGACCCTTTCCCTGCTACACCCCCTCTGGTGTCCCAACCCGGGCACTGGCCTTGCTCCTCTTACCTTCCCGGGGCCTGGAAGCCTGCTGGTTCCCGGGGTTCTCTCTGTCCCCTGCTTTTCCTGTCTTGATGTCCGATGTCTTCCTTCCTCTTGCCTCCTTGGGGGTTGTCTCACTGGAGCTGTCAGCCCTGGAGCTGTGCAGGTGGAAAGGGCCCCGGGGACCCAGGATGCTGTGGCAGGTTTTTGTGGTCTTGCTCTTGAGGTTCAGAGATGTTAAGGAACCTCGCTAGGGTCATCCAGCCAAACCCCTAGGCCAACCGGATCTGCCCACCCACCCTGTTACCTCCCCCCAGTCCGGGCCTGGCCCTTGCTAGCCTGGTGACCCTGGGCAAGTCACTTGGTTAGTCCATAAGCAGGTTGCAGACCATCAGCTTGGACAGGCTCTTCTCGAGGTGCTCAGGGCCGCGCTCAGGCAGGCTTCCTCCATCTTACTCTTCTCTAGCCGTTGGGGGTCCGGGTCTCCCTGAAAGCCTCTCCTCACGCCCTCTAAATCCACCATCCCCCTCTCTCCCCTGGAACTCCGTGCTCTCATTTCCCTCTGCCCGCCTATTGCTCTGCTTCTCTTGAGCTCGAAGCCCTCTTCTTCCAGGAAGCCTCCCCTGATTGCCCTGTTTCCTTCCTGTTTTCGAATCCTGTAGGTCCCAGGGCCTGGCCAGACTCTGCCTGGACGTCCACAGTCTCCAGCCCCTTATCACCCCCTCCTCGTTTTCGTGTCTTCTCCCAGGTCCAGCACCAGATGACGAGGCTTGGGTTTCCTCACAGGTTGTGGTTTTATAAACTCTGACTTCTCCCGGAGATGAGAGCTTTCCTCTGGATCCCCTATAAATGCCTCTATTGGCAAGCTTATCATGCTGCCGGTTTGCCAGCCCTTCTAGAGCCCTCTTATTAGAGACTGTGTTCCGTTTTTTGCCAGAAAAAAGATCACAGCAGAAAAGATTTGTCTGCTGTAAGCTATTTGCATCTCCGATACCAAAACATTTCTTGGGACAAAATAAACACTCCAAGAATGTTGGCCAGAAGAATGTTGAACAAGTGGACACCCTAAGCCAGATGTCTAGGGGATTGCGACCAGACGCACGCCCGCGGGGCCGAGAGGGAAAGGTAGGGTGCGGAAAGGCTGGCGGGAGGCAGTGGGGAGTGGGGGGGACTGCGGCGAATGGTGAGCTCATTGTCCTTGTAAAGCGGTGGTCGGGCCTCAGTCCCCAGCCTGTGGCCGTGAGGGGCTGTGCCAGACTGCCTGATCTTTTCAGAGAAGCTTTACGTGCAGCTTTTTATGCAACAGCTTCTGGTTTTCAATACTGGCAGCGACTTCAGACTTTTTAGAAAGCACGGCCGTCCAAACACGGCGCTCTCACGGGCGGGCTCCGCCGGGTGGACTGTGCCCATTTGCAACCTGCCGACTCGACATTTGTCCTCTTTGGCAGTCCGTGGCTGCCTCTGGGCACCAGGCGCAGTGCTTGCTTTGGAAGGAAAGTCGGATCCGCCGGGGAGAACTGCTGCCTGGCGGGGACTGCGGGAGTCACGGGGTCCCCGTGAGGCTGTGCCCTCGCCGCGGCTGTCCCAGGGTCCGCTGGGTCAGTTTACCCCAAAGCGAGCGGCTGGAGACTGCACCGGCTTAGCCTGTCCCAGCCCTGGAGGCCAGCAGTCAGGCCTGAAGGGGAGCCAGGGCCCTGGTCTCTCCGGGGAAGGAGGCTTCCGAGCCTTTCCCCGCTTCTGCTTTTGGCTGGCTTCCCAGGTGTCCCTGGGCTTGTAGGCACTCTGCAGTCTCCTCCTGTCATCCTGCCTGTGTGTCCCCCTCCACGTCCACGCTTCCCCTTTGTATAAGGATGCCCTCCTCAAGACTGCGTGCTAGCTCGATGACCTCTGTGAAGACCCGGTTTCCAAATCGGCTTGTTTTCTGAGGAACGGGGGAGGTTTGGGACTCCCAGCATCATGGAGCCCCCCGCACGTTCTAAAGTCGCTGTATTTGGTCTCACCGTGGCATTTCAACACAGATCATGACCCTGTTTCGGTTTTTTAAGTTTATTTAAAAATAGCTAGATTTAGGGGCACCTGGCGGGGCTCAGTCGGTTAAGCGTCCAGCTCTTGATTTCCGCTCAGGTCATGGTCTCAGGGTCATGAGATCGAACCCCGTGTGGGGCTCCCTGCCCAGTGCAGAGTCTGCTTGAGATTCTCTCTCTCCTTCTATCCCTCCCTCTGCTCATGCGCTCTCCCCTTCTGTCCAAATAAATAAATCAAATATATATATATTTTAAAGCCAGATTTACAGAAGAGTGGCCAAGATAATACAGAGAATTTCCTGTACATCCTCTACCCAGGGTCCCCTAACAGGAACATTTTACAGAAGTGAGGCTGCTCTCCTCAGAACTGAGTGACCGTGGGACAGTGCTCTGCGCCAACCCAGAGACTTTCTGTGGATTTTTCTAGTTTCACTTGGATCTGTTTTCTGGCCCGGGGTCTGACGGCCGATTCCCGATTTGCACTCTGTCCCCGTCTTCCCTCGATGTTCCTGACCCTTTTGAACAGTTGCGGTCAGGGGTTTGGCAGACTGTCCCTCGGTTTGGGTTTGCCGGGTGCTTTCTCACGAAGGGGCCGGGCGTGGATGTGGAGGAAGAGCCCCACAGAGGAGGGGAGCCGCCCCCCCCCCCCCCTCCGGCGCCCATCGGCTGCGAGGCCGGCTGTCTTGCCCTGCTGTGCTCCGGGCTTTGGGAGCGCGTCACGGATCCGGCCTGGGTCCCCTGCAGGGGCAACATCACGGAATTTGTGGCCACGAGTCGCAAACGCCTAGTGACCATTTGGGGGAAGAGATGTCGACGCGACGCACGTGTCCTGTTTCTCCTCCACGTGTGGCCGAGTCTTGTGCGGTTCCCTCGTGGGTCTCCCTGCAGCAGCTCGGGCTGGGGTGTTCCTGTGGGGTCTTCCGCCCCCCACCTTCATGGTACGCTTATTAATTGGAATTCTGTAAGGCACATTTGCTCTTTTTTCCTTGTTTTTCCACTCAGTCATTGATTTCTATCCATGCAGACTCGTGGATATTTCTTCTGGTCTTTGGCTCACAGTCCAGCGCCCGCCGGCCGCCTTTTGGTGTGCGGACCCTCCTGGCTCTGGCACTCCCCCCGCTCAGGCTAGGTCTTGCATCCCTCTGATCTTTTGTTTGTTTATTTATTTTTCTTCTTTGTAGCGTCTCTTTCCTTAAAGATGCTCTGGGCTCTCCTCCTGTATTCCCACCCCAGCTCTGGGATCCGCCACCCCTCCGGACAGAAATGGCTTTCTTGTTGGAGAAGCCCGTGAGGAATGCAGACCTCGGAGCTCCCGGGCTCGCTGCCCTGGGCTGTCCTTGCTTCTCTGCCTCCTCAGCTCCATCCTTCCCTTTAAAAAGCCCAGACCCCTCGCTCTGCCCAGACCAAGGCCCCGTGCAGCCAGCCCTGCCGGCCTCGAGCCTCTCCTCCCTCCTGTCCCCCTGCTCTTGCCCGCTGCTCTCCAGCCACGCGGGCCTTCTGTGTGTCCTTCAAGGACTCGGAGTGTTCCGACCCCCGGGCCTTTGAACTTGCAGTCCTCTGCCTGGAGCGCCCTTCCCTGCGCTTCTCTCCACCACTGGGTCCTTCTGCTGTTCCGGATCGTGTGCGGGGCCCTCTGAGACTTTCTGCACCACTGCATCTAAGATAGCTACACCCACCCCCTCCTGCCCAGGCATTAGCCCACCACCCTGTTTCAGTCTCCGAATCTGGGATTATCTGGATGACTTTGCTGATTGTCTGTGGGACTCCTCCAATCATCACCTCTGCGAGGGCCGGGAACTCTGCTCAAGGCTGTGTCCCCAGAGCCTAGAAGAGTGCCTGCAATTAGGTGCTCAGTAATCAGCAGCTAAATAACCGAGGACACGAGCACATGATGTCACTGTGCCCCCTTTTCAGATGGGGGTGTTGAGGCCGGGAGGTCCTCTGAAGTTGCAGAAACACCTCGTCATGGAACAAAGTGTTCTCGTCTTAGCCTGTGTGACTGAGGACCCCAGTGCACACCCTGTTGCGAACAGGGCAGGGGAGGCTGATGTCGGTGGGGAGGCCCCGGCTAACTTGAGGCCAGGATGACCCTGGGAGGCAGGGACCCCCCTCCTTACCAATCCTGGAAATGGCGAGGTGTATCCTTGTCAGGAGTCAGAGAGTGGACAAGGCTTGAACCCTGCTGGGGTCCGTGGGGGGCTCCAGTGAGGGGATGCTGCCCACACTTTCACTGTGGCCTTTTCCTCCTAATTAAGAGGGACCGTGCTGGCCTGTTAGTGTCCTTGGACTTGAGACCGTGTAGTGAGGATGCCGACCTCCTGCTGGAGGTCACTGGGGGTCAGGAGATGCTTGTTCACCGGGAATAGCGGTGTGGTGGCAGACCCAAGGACAGCTGGGCCTGGCAGTGGGGCCTTCCAAGGTGGTGGTGTCTGTCTGCGGGGACCAGGAGGCTGTAGAGAGTGACCGTCCATGGGGTGCCTGTGTCGGGTTTTTCCCAACTATTTTAGCCCCCTTGAGGCGTGTGCAGGGGCAGCTTTGTCTGTCCATCAGGGCCTGGACTCCCACCACCTCCCGAGATTAGGGACCTAGGTGGCCCTTGGAAACTCCGAGAGGCTGGTTGGGGTATGGTTTTTTAGCTTCTTGTGGGATTTGGACACCACTGAGATCATGAGGAAGTCGGAGCACCCCTCCCCAGAGATGCTGGGTGCCACTGCACCCTGCGTCGGGGTGAGTAACTCCTGGGTGTCCCCAGGAGGGGACTGAGGCCTGCCTGACGCCCCCAGGCCCACCCAGGTATCGGCTGTAGCACTCACTAGTGTGTGGAGGCCATGGGGAGAGGCTGAGGGAAAGGAGACCTGAGGGGTCCTGCCTCGCTAGCCGCTACCACCCGTGCTGCCCTACTTAGGGGACCTCTGCCTGGCACAGGTCTGAGGAGCCCGGAGGCCGTTGGGTGCAGCTTGGTTGGAGCCGGCCGGCAGACCCCTGTCTCTGGGTGGCCGCCGTGCTCAGGGTCTTGGTTTGTCTGGCCCACGTTCCTGGTCTTAGCCTGTGGATGTTTCTCTGCGGCTGGTTTTCCAGAAGGGCTCCTGGGCATGTGTGGACGGCAGCTTGGGGAGGGCGGGAAGCACCGACACCTTCCCCCTCCGGGAGCCCCTCTTCTGCACACTGTGCTCCGTTAGTCTGGATATGGGTGGGGGCCCCTCAGTGCGGGAGAGGAGGGACACACATTGGCCATTCATGGCTCCCTCTGGGGAGCTACAGGCATCTCTTAGCTCCTTGAGAGCCAATGCAGGGGTCAGCTTAGGTCTTGCTGTCAGGAAGCAGCTCGGTGAAGGACAGGCTGTCTGAAACCCTGTGTTACTGACCTGCCCTGTGTGCTCTTTTCCTCCCGCTTAGAAACCAGGCGATGCGGAAGAAGCTCATCTTATACTTCAAGAGGAGGAACCACGCCCGGAAACAATGGGTAAGCCGTCACTGGAGCCCCCCCGGCCGCTCCCCCGGGCCAGGCTTCCTGGGGAGTCCAGGCCGTCCGGGCCGCTTCAGGCCGTGCCCACGGGACCTCCTGGCCTGCAGCTGTCTCTGCTGCGCGTCCAGGCCGCGGAGGAAGGCCAGGGTCAGCAGGGCAAACGGGAAGGGGTAGCAGCTGCTTCGGGGAGGCCAGGGCTCGGGGCTCAGCTGCCCCAGGATGCCCGAGGCCTGCAATTCTGCCGCTTCTTTTCCAGCCTGGAAGGGGAGAGCGAGCGGTATGTTGGCCTGGGAGGCTGGTTGCTCGTCAGAGGACCCGTGGGCTTTCCAGGCCAGAAGAGAGGGGTTTGTTGCAAGAGGCAAGGCTGGGGTGGGCCGTGTGCTGGCGGCGGCTGCGGGGAGCTCCCTCAAGAGATGAGGTTTCCGCGCATCCAGGGAGGCCCCTCGCTGGCTCCAGCGGCAGCGGCTGGGTCATGAGTCAGGGGTGCGACTCCTGCGTCAGGCTGTGCTCTGGGCCCTCATCTGGGAAACGGGCCCAAGGTAGAGAGAGAGTGTGTGAGGGAACACGTGCAGCTGGGGGTCAGGGTGGCTGATTCACTGGGAGGCGGGGGAGGGCCCAGCGAGGGAGGGGAAGTCACTCATTAGACTCCGCCGTGACGGAAGGGCTGGCTCAGATGAGCTGACGCAGTACAGGAATTTGTGGCTGGAAAGGTCCTTCAGGTGGAGTTCAGGAGTGGTTTGATCCTGTTTTACCTTCCTTTCTAGGCAGTTTTTTTTTTGAACTCTGTATGTCAGCACATTGACAGGCCGGTTTCTCTGTGGGACCTGAATTCCTATGGCAGATCTGAGTCTCCTGGAGCCAGAGGGAGGGCTGTCCGTCCTCGGACCACCTCCCCAAAGTTCTGATTGGACCATTTGAAGGCCTGGTCCCTCTGAACCCACCCCGCTCTGGCCCCAGACCTCACTTAAGTCCCAGAAGAGAGGAGACACTTCTAGCACAGACACTGGGTGGCTGGGAAGCTGGTGGGTGGCACTCGGACCCCAGAGGTCCATGGGGTGAGAAGTGGTGGGCTTCTTGCCTTTCCTTTCTCATCTTGCTCAGACTCCTGGATTGACTGGATGGTGACCAGAGGTGGAGTGGATGGGGATCTTGAAAGCAGGCATCGCATCTTATTCATTGAGCTCAATATACAGCCAGGATCTGCTGTGAGCCTGGTACAGTGGCTGAGCAGAGGAGACACAGTGAGCAGTGCTGTGTGGAGGGACACCCTGCATGTCCTGGGTGGTGAACTCAGTACAGAAGTGGGAATGACAAGGAAGGACCAGCTGCGTGGAAATCTGGAGTACCAGGCAGAGGGCATAGCAAGTGCAGAGGCCCTGTGGTTGGAACTAGCTTGGGTAGGACAGCATAGACTGTAGTAGGCAAGTTTGGAGTGCCGTGCCTGAGTTGGGGGTCGCAGCTGACGTGAATGGGATAGGAGCCAGATCACGATCACTTTAGACTCACTTGCCTCCAACCGGGATGGAGCATTCAGCTTTTATTTCAAATGCTGTGGGACTCTTAATTTATTCTTTTAAGTGTGTTGTCAGTAAACAATGTGAGGTCCATGATATGAGAATATTCAGTCCAACAGGAAATTTAAGAGAATATAGTAAACACCTATATTCCTACTGTGTAGAATCGGTCACGGCTAACACTTCCTTGCTGAGGGTGTGTGCGTGTGTGTGTGTGTGTGTGTGTGTGTTCCCGTGCAAGTATGAACATTGCTGTCGTCGAACTGGTAGGAAGTAGGTGCAGGCACTCGGACCCTCTCCCTGATGGCCCTGCACCCATCTCCTGAGAGGGCAGAAGTGCTGTCATCGCCACACCGAGGAGCGAGCACCTGTTCCCTGCGATCTTCCAGCCTCGGCCACATTCATGTCCCCCGTGGCCCTGTCTGGGGATGAGGTTCATTTTGGGCAGGAGGAAGAAACTCTAAGGTGCACTTTAGAAGGATCCGTGTAGTCACTTGGGGGTCCCTTGAGAGGGTGGAGGGAATGTGGGCTTATTTAAAGATAGAGGAACCGCAGACTAATAAGAAATTCGGGGTATCTCTGAGGCCAGGCTGAGCCCATCTTAAGAGAGGTGCTTCGCGAAGCTGTAGTGGGAGGGCATTTGGAATGACCTCATTCTTGTTCTTCTGTAATGAGCCCAGAGCCCCTGATGCATTATTTTCAGTAAGGATGGGGAGGGTCTTGGTCCAAATGCCCCTCCCCGACCTCAGATCTGTATGGCCTCCCCCTACCGTGTGCCAGGCCCCACTCAAACTGGGGATCCCACTCCTTAGAGGTTCTAGGGACCACAGGTCAGCTGTCCACACTGCCCGCCCTCCTGCCTTGCCAAGAGAGCCAAGGCTTTGCCCCCAAAGGGACACGAACATGAATCTCCCGGGTTACCCTGCCCTTCCCTGGGAAGCTGAGCCCAGCCCCCTGAGAAGCCAGACTTGGGGGTGAGGGTGGGGGTAAGGCTGTGCTGTGGAGACAGGGGCTCAGGTTCACGGCCTGCGGCGTGTGATCTGGGAAGTGCTGTCTCGCCCCCGGCCTTCCTTCTCCTCTTCGAAACGGGGCTGGGGGCAGGGAGTTGGAGACACGTGCTTGCTGCCGGAGGGTTGGAGAGCAATGCACGGTGAAGGGGGTGCGTGTGACAGCCGTGGGGGACTTGCAGGGCGGGTCAGCCAGCGGGGAGGGCCCAGCACAGACGATGGGGTCCGTGTTTCCTGAGCCAAGCCGCTGAAGACAACAGAAATGAATTCTCTGATGGCTCCTGAGGTCCAAAGTCAAGGCGTGGGCAAGGGTGCTCCCACCAGAGGCCGTAGGGTAGATCTCGGCTGCCTCTCCCAGTCCCTGGGGCCCCGGCGTCCCTGTGCCGTGGCTGCGTCACTCTGGTGTCAGCCTCTGTGTGCACAGGGCCGTCTCCCCATCTCTGCCCTCACGTGGCACGGGACTGCATGGCTGTCATTTACACGCTTTCAGAGCCAGCGGAAGATTTGCTCACCCTCTGCCATCCCCCGCACCCCCCGACTTTCCCTGCTTTCCGCGCTGGGGCTTTTCCCAGACCCGCCCCAGCATCCCTGACTTGCTTCTGCAGCCTGAGCGCCGGGTAGGCCGGGGGCGGGCATTGCTGCCTGGCTGGGAGCCCCGGGGCTCAGGATGGCCCGTGCGGGGAGCTTTCTGCAGGTTCTGCGAGCCCCGTCCGGCGGAGCCCTGCAGGGTGGCTGCGGTGGTCGTGCCCGCCCTGCGGGTCGGGAGGTGACCGCAGAGGCCGGCTCCCCTGGCCAGCTGGCTCCCGCTGCCCTCCAGGCTCCTTACCCCCATCCCTTGGTCTGAGACCGCCTTCCCCAGTGTTGAGGGAGCCCCGTCTCCCCTCGCCTCCCACGCCGCACCCGGCAGGGCAGGAGGGTTTCAAATCTCGGCGCTGCTGGGCATCTGGGGCAGGTCATTTGACTTCAGCCCTCGGGTCCCTCCTCTGTTCGGTGAGGGATTTCCACCCACCTCACGGGGTCACTGAGGGAGAGGCAGCACACGGCATGCTCGGGGTGACACCGGGCCTGCAGTGGGCCCGCGGTCACTGTGGGATGGAAAGAGAGCAGCCGTGTGTGTCGGACTCAGAATGGCTCACAAAGTCACAGCAAGGAAGGCAGCGTGCTGGTGGCATAAGGACCCACCCGGAGCCCTGTGGGACAGACGGGAGGAGCCCGGAATAAGCCCACACACCTGTGGCTGGGGTCTTTCATGAGAGGCCGGATCCGAATCCACTCGGAGAGAAAGCCTGGTCTCCTGAGCGAACGGTGCTGGCACGGCAGGTCCCCACGTGCCCAGAGTGCGCCGGGACCGCCACCTCCCGGAGCTGATGCAGACGCCAACTCAGAGTCAGTCAAAGGCCGGAATGCAAGAACTGAAACCATAACATTTCTCGGGAGAAACACAGTGGTGACACTTCGTGACCTTGGGTTCGGCCGTGGACTCTCCGGTGTGACACCAACAGTGCCAGCCGCAAGGGGCAAGCAGGTGAAAGCTGTCGGGCCACAGCTGCCGGGATCCTGGCCCCCGCTCCTGCACCAAGTGATGCGCGTCAGGGGGCTGGCCTGCTGGGCTCTGAGTCCCACCTGGATGACAGGGGTGGTAGTCGTGGCCCGAGCGGGGTCTGGGTGGGTCTGCCCGCAGGAAGCACTCCGCTCCGTGCCCAGCGTGGGGCTCAGGAACGTTCAGCCAGTGTTGGGGTGGGGGCGGAGCTGGTGAGGGTGATCCTTGGCTGCGGGCACCAAGAGGTGGGGATGCCATCTGCTCCGAAGATGGACCATGGTGGCAGGGGCACGGAGGCCCTGCTCCTTGCCCTCTGCAGACGCTTGCTCCCAGCACCCACGCATGGGCTTAGCTCTGCCCTCGTGTCTCGAGGGTGAGCGTGGGGGGGGATTTGCTTCCTCCCCTGGTCAGTGGGTCCGCACCAGGGAAGCCCTGCTGAGTGGTCCTGCTCCCTGGGGAAGGCTTTGTCCTCCAACGAGATGTCCCCAGGTGCCCAGTGCAGTAGACACGGGTCCTGTGTCTTCTCCAGTAACTTATTTTTCTTTGCTGGTTTTGTGAACTTTTGTCCCCATCCTTGCCTCTGACACATTTTCTCACTCTTGTCCATCCGACGGCAACCCCTCCGGCAGGGGCTGTGTGGGGGTAGGATGGGTCCCGTGCTGTGATGGTGACAGGTTGGATGTCCCTTGTCCCTGTCCCTGTGCCCAGTGGGGGGCTATCTGCACCATAGAGCCGTGGACGGTGTGGCTCTTGTCTGTTACTGGAACCACGTCCCGATCTTTAGCAGGTTCTTAGAACAGCCCACATACATGTGGAGCCCCGGGGAGCTGGGGGTCAAGTTCTGCTCCCTGTCAAAGCTGGCCTGACCTCCCCTGAGGGACGGCTGCCCTGCTGGGTTTGCTGAAGACCAAGGTCATAGGTTGCCTTAGTCAGGCTGAAATGCAGGATGGGGAGGGGTGTCTGATCATGAGGACGAGAGAGGGGTTTTCTGATTGTGCTGAAGCATCGGGAGGGCATTCAAGCGAGACTCCCAGACCGTGCCATCTGTCCAGCACAGCTGTTAGAGACGGGAGATTGGGGTCTTACAGGCGGCTTTTTGCTCCCCACCTGCTTGAGGTCCAGGTCACCTTGGAGATGTGGAAGCCAGGCAGCTACGTTCCCGGCTGGGTGGGGGAAAAACAGCAGGTGCCACTGTGGTTAGACATAGAGGGAGACTTCCTTGTCCAGGAGAGGTGGCAGAGGCTCCTCGGGGCTTAACCTAGACTCCCTGCATCTGGGAGCATGGCGGAGCCCGAGGCCAGGGAATGAGGAAGCTTTCAGGAAGGGGATGCTTTCTGTGGGGCTGTCGCCAAGCTGACAGACACCCCAGAGCCTCGCCGTCTAACGTAACTTCCTTCCATGGTGGAAATGCTCTGTGTGTGTGTGTGCTGTCCACTCTGGATGGTCGCCCTTCCCGCACGTAGCTGTGGTGCCCAAGAAAATGTGTCTGGCGGTACCAGGGTCTGGATTTTAAATGTTGCTGAATGTTAATGGGATTTGGACTTGGTCGTGTGGCTGGTGGTTCTTGCACTGGATGAGACATTTCTAGAACGAGGCCTGGCACGTGGCCCAGGGAACGAGGCAGCCAGGCCCTTGAGGAAGCCTGCGGGTTTTCTTGGGACCCGGGTCCGCCCAGGTCTCGGTGTCACCGTGTGTGTCACTGCGTGTGTCTGCATCGGCACCTGCCTGTGTGACCGCGTGTGCGTCTGTCCAGAGCGGGCTGGGAGCGCGGCTTGGGGGCACGGGGCCTGGCGTCCGAGTGGGGGATGGCCCGCTGACCGGTGCTCCCTGTGCTGTGCTCCCCCAGGAACAGAAGTTCTGCCAGCGCTATGACCAGCTCATGGAGGCCTGGGAGAGGAAGGTGGAGCGCATCGAGAGCAACCCCCGGCGGCGGGCCAAGGAGAGCAAGGTGCGCGAGTACTACGAGAAGCAGTTCCCCGAGATCCGCAAGCAGCGCGAGCTGCAGGAGCGCATGCAGAGGTGAGCCAGGGGCCGGGGCCTGAGCGCCGCCCTCCCACCCCGCCCACCACTGCCGCTCCTCCGTGTCGCCCCAAGGACCCGAGACCAAACAAGAGCCACAGCTGCTGTGACACCGAGAGCGCAGCAGGGTCTCCCGCCGGCGACCCGGGGCCGCGTGAAGTCCTTGCATGACTCGCTCAGAGCCTGCGTGGCCTTTGTGCTTCTTTGAAACTCAGATCTGTTTTGGTGGCGCGAGCTCTCTTTCCCACCAGCCGCGGGAGCTTCGTTCGTTTACACGGTCCGTGTGGTCCCTGAAGGCCGCCGGAGATCCAGGGTGTGGGTCGGAGGCGAGAGGGCCTCCTGCTGGCTTGGAAGCCAGATCGGGATGCTGGTCTCCCGTGGCGGTCTCGAAGGCTGTGTGAGACCCGGGGTAGGTGTGCCCCAGTACACAGTAGGCGCCTGGGGATGCGTAGCTGTGGTTGTGTTGCTGTGTGGATAGGGCTGACGGGCAACGAGCAGCGATGATGGCGCTTCCTTTCTTTCCTGGACGCTCACAGTCCGCATCTCACTGAGTGCCCCCTCCCAGCCCTGGCAGCCGGGGGGGCCATCTGGCCCCCCTGTTACAGGGAGGAAACTGAGGCACAGGTCCTGAAGAGGTGGGGCTGGGCTTTGGGGGGCATCTTAGGAGAGAAGATGGGATGGAGCCCCTGCGGCATTCCAGGGTCAGGCCGGGGGCTCCGTGCCGTCCCCGGGACCCCACAGCCTGCGGCGGTCCCCGTGGGTAGGAGAGGCCTGGCCGCTTTACACCTTCCTCCCCTGCCGCCTACACTCTGCTTATGGGGAAGTTGTGGGTTTGGTCTGTGCTGTGGTGCCTGCTGGAGTCCCGGCTGCCGAGGGGCCGGTCCTGAGTGTGTCCCTTTGGTCTCCAGCAGGGTGGGCCAGCGGGGCAGCGGGCTCTCCATGTCGGCCGCCCGCAGCGAGCACGAGGTGTCTGAGATCATCGACGGCCTCTCGGAGCAGGAGGTAAGAGCACGGCCTTGACTCTGGCCTCGGCTTCACTGCCCTCGGTCCACCACCCACGGGACCGTCCTGGCAGGAAGTAGAATTTACCCCGATGGTTGAAATCAAGGGGCTCGTCCCTGAAGTGTGGGCAGAACCAGCACAGGCTATTGAGGCCCGGGGGCAGTAGCTGTCACCTGTCTCCAAGCCTAAAGGACCAGCAGAGAAAGGGGTGTTGCCTGGCAGCGGCCATTTGGCAGGACACGGCCCTGGGGGCGATCACAGGCTCGGCTGCAGCCTGGTGCCTCAGTGGGGAGGAAACTGGGAGTGGACTGGCTGCTCTCGGCCTCTCCCATCGTCTCCCAGTGCCTCCCATTGGCTGAGCCCAGCCAGAGGCCAGAGGCAGGGGTGCCTGAGACCTGCTTTCTAGGTCAGCTCCTCGGTGCCCAGACTGGGGGCAGATGGACAGTTCCCCGCACACCGATTGTCCACCAGGCTGGCGGCCTTCTGGCAGGACCCGTGACCCTTAGCGCGAATGCACTCTCTTTGTTCCCTTGGGCCCCTCTGGGACGCCTGGACGGCCAGAACACAGCCGGGGTGACCCCGATGGTGGTCTGGGGGCCCAGAGACAATCAGGAAGCAGAGGGGGCATTTGCCCAGAGAACTCTGGGTGCCAGCCTGGTCCGGCCTGGGTCTTGAAGGTTAAGCATTTGACCTGCTTGACCTGCTTGTTCCCGACATGAGGGAGTCTCATCAAGGGAGAGGAGTGCATTCTTCTTCCCTGGGGACGTGGATCCCGTGGTGCAGCAGCTACTGGCAGCTCGTGGCTCTTTAGACTGAAATTAACTCAAAGGAGAGAAAACCAAGACTGCAGCTCCCGGGTCACACTAGGCACAGTGTGCCACGTGTGTTTGGCTGGTTCGCGGCTGCCACATGGGGTGGGGCGGGCAGGGGACCCCTGCCTTACTGGAGCCAGGCTCCGGCTGCTGAGTCTCCCACTGGACAGACCTCCGGGTCCGGGGCGGGGTGTCCTCCTCCTCATCCAGGCCCTGCCCCTAGACGTTCGAGTTAGCTGGTCCAGGGTGGAGCCTAGCACTCTGCATTTTTACCAAGTTACCCACATGATTTTGATGCAGATGGTTCAGACTGGCCATGAAAAGAGATCTTCTTTTGAAAATTCACATGGTACGTCCCTATTCTGAGCACCATCTAGTCCCCAGAAAGCAGAACTCAGCCCTCTCCCGTGGTCATACCTGCCGGTTTGCTCCGGCTTCTATCCCGCAGGTGCTGTGGCTGCGTGCCCGTCCCGCAGGGGTGTGGGCACCGGTTCAGTTTGCCTTGGAAGCCAGAGAGGGGTGGGTGGCCCTTTCCCGAGTGTTTTCTGCCCAATGGCCAAGGGCGATTGGTATCTCCGCTGACTCAGGGTCCCCAGGCCCCAGCCATTGTCCCAGAGGCCCACTTCCCCAGGTCCCGGCCACACGAGCAGGTGGCCACCGGCCTCCCGGGACTGTTGAGGGGTGGCAGTTGGGTGAGGTGGGGGGAAAGGGTATTTATATAGAACAAAGACCTCCCCTGACTAGAGGTTCCCCGGGACGGTAGAAGGAGGGGGCTGGGTAGGAGGAGAGGTGCAGCCCTAACCCTGCCGGGAGCTTTTAGCAGGCACGGTGTGTGCCCAGGAAGACAGACGTCAAGAGGGCAGAGCAGGGGTTCCTGCCAGGGGAGAGCTCTGCCCGTTACCAGGCCCGTGGTCTGCCGTCCGTGCAGCCAAGGACAATGGGAGAGGTGTTGGTGCTGGAGGCTGTGCCAAGTGCTGGGAGGGTCAGGCCTCGGGCGGCTGGGCAGCAGCGGGGGGGGGGGGGGGGGGGGGGGGGGGGGGTGGGGAGGAGATCCCTCTGGGAGCTGGGGCGCAGGGCTGCGTGCTCCGGCTGGGAAGCCCCAACGCTGAAGGAGGGGTTGGCTGTGGGAGGCTGGGTGGCGGCTCCTTTGAACTAGCTGACCTTGGCCGTGCTGGGCCCTCGCCTGCCTCCTCAGATGGGTAATTAATCGCCGGTAATGGGCTGGCTGCAGAGATTTGGGGAAATGAGCCCAGATGAGCAGTGGCTCAGAGCTTCTTAATAGCCATCCCGATGCATTAGGAGCGAGTGCGGTGGACTCCTGCAGTGCACGGGGCCAGGCAGGCTGGGTCCCAAGTGGGCGCGCTTGAAGGAGCGGTTGCCAGGGCCGGGGAGGGCGGCGCGGAGGGAATGGGCCCGCGGTCTCACCGGCTCCTCTCCCTGCCCCGCGTTCCCTCAGAGCCTGGATGGCCAGGCCCATCTCCCGAGCTGGTTTGGCCCAGCCGGCTGAACATCTTTGCTGTCATGTTTTACGGCACTTCCATTTCCAAGGGGAAGATGCATTGCCCCCTTCTCCCTGCAGATAAGGCCACTGCCGCTCTCCGCATTTAATTTACAGCCCCGTCCTCCATAAACCTGTCTGGGGCTGCCTTTAAATTCTCCCTCCCCCTGGCATTGGGCTCTCAGTATTTCCAACCCGTCTTCCGCTTTCCCTCTGGCTCAGTATCTTCCCACTCTTGCTCGGAGCGCCCACGCCCTTGCCCGGGCCCCCAGCGCTGGCGGGAGCCCTCCCCACCCCTGCCCCGTCCCCAGGCTGCCCCAGCGAGCCCTCTGACTCGGACCGTCTGCCCTCTGCCCTCCCCACAGAACCTGGAAAAGCAGATGCGCCAGCTGGCTGTGATCCCGCCCATGCTGTACGACGCTGACCAGCAGCGCATCAAGTTCATCAACATGAATGGGCTCATGGACGACCCCATGAAGGTGTACAAAGACCGCCAGGTCATGAACATGTGGAGTGAGCAGGAGAAGGAGACCTTCCGGGAGAAGTGAGTCCCCTGGTTCCGGGGCACAGGCCACCCTAGCCCTCTCTGCCCTCTTCTGTCCCGGGAAGCCCTTCCTGCTCTGGAGGCCAGAAGTCCAAGGTCAAGGTGTGGGCGGGCTTGGTTCCTTCTGGTGGCTCTGAGGGAGCGTCCGCCCCGCGCCTCTCCCCCAGCCCCTGGGGCCCCCAGCAGCCTTGGCTTGTAGCTGCATCGATCCTTCCCTTCCTCCGTCTTCACGTGGTCTCTTCTGCGTGTCTCTCTGGGGCTTCTTTTTCCATCAAGGCCCGGCCCCAGCCGTACTGGACAGAGGGCCCACCCTACTCCCCTGTGAGCACCTCTTAACTAATCACATCCTCAAAGAGCTCATTTCCAAATAAGGTCGCATTCAAGGTCTGGGTGGACGTGAACTTCGGGGGACACTATTCGACCCAGTACAAAGCGTGAGGGCAGCCTTATGTGAAACGGGGCTGTGTGTAGCGGGAGAACAGGGCCGGGGGATCTCGGAGGCTGGGCCAGAGGGCAGGGACATGTGGCTGGCGGACAGCTCTTGGTTCTCATTTTACTCTGAAAGTGGAAGTTTTTTGAGCACATTGTCCATCCCAAACACTGCAGGTGTGTTTTTGGGTTTCGTGTGTTTGTCCCTCTTATCCCTGGTAACAGCATTGCCGGGCCATCCGCATTGCACAGGCGAGGAAGCAGATGCTCAGAGTTGAAGACACTTAATGAAGGCCACACAGCTTACAGACGTGGAGGCAGGATCCAGACTCCCCCATCGTCAGGGCCAGGGCTCAGCTGCAGGGGAGAGGCTTGTTGGGAAGGGAAATGGAGCCAGGGAGCAGGGGCGTCTGAGAGCAGAGGCAGGAATCGAATGCTAAGACATGAGGCTTGGGGTTTCCGAAAGACCGGAGTGTTTTGGGGAGATGATTGAGGAGCTGTTGGATGGATAAAACCCCATCCCCTCAACCGAACTGAGAAGTTGTATCCCAGGGACCCACGCACATGCCAGGCGCAGGCCCCCGTGAGGGAGGAGGGCTGGGGAAGCTGAGGTGTGAGTGGGGCATCAGTGCTTGGCCAGAAGGATGTGCTGGAAACAGACTCTGCCTGCTTAGCTGCTGGACCTCTGCCTCGGCCTCCGGAGAAGGCCTTGTGGCCCGGGGGACGAGACCCCTATTCTCCAGCAACGTGCTATGGGTTCAGAGTGCCTGATGGGCCTCGGGGATGGGGGTGATTCTGGGTCATGGGCAGCTCTGGCTGACTTTGCTGCACAGACACCAGGATGTGGCCATGCAGGGGGAACAATCCATGAGGACCTGGGCAGGAGAGGGGTGTGTGTGTGTGTGTGTGTGTTTAAGATTTTGTTTATTTACTTGAGAGAGAGAGGTACTGAGAGAGAGCATGAGCAGGGAGAGGGGCAGAGGCAGAGGGAGAAGCAGACTCCCCTCTGAGCGGGGAGCCCACTGTGGGGCCTGATCCCAGGACACCGGGATCGTGACCTGAGCCGAAGGCAGTTGCTGAACCAACTGAGCCACCCAGGCGCCCCAAGAGTTCTGTTTTTACAAAAGCTTTCGAGTGTGGACGTTCGAAGCCATCTGTCGAAGTAGAGGGGTGGTGTGACAAGGCCTGGAGTGCCTGCCGCAGAGTGAGCAGTTTCCGGGAGTAGCACTGTGGGGAGCGGGCCCCAGGGGTGTTGGGGGCTGACTCCTCAGAGACAGGGATCCTGGTTCCTGGCGGGCTCATTTCAGGGTCGCCGCAGTCACAGGTGTGATTGTTCTGCCATGAGTCAAGTCCCGCGTGTAAGCCGGGCTACAGTTTGAGTGAAGGATTGCCGTCACAGATGCTAAGAAGTACTGTCGCATTAGGTATCTGCCTTCCCCCTGGTATGTTTGATATTTTTATTTATTTATGTTTTCTTTAAAAAAAAAAAAAAAAAGGTGTTACTGGCGTGTATTCTGTGTTTCCGCCTTTCTGGAGAGTTTGTGTTTGCTCTTCTCACCTAATGATTTCATTGTTAATTCAAAAGGGTAGGGGTGGGGCAGGCTGGGCTGATGTCTTCTGAGGCTCAGCTTCGTGCCCCGAATCTTTCCAGGAGAGCCTTCCTGGCCAAGACCTCATTTTCCACAGAATTGATGGCACTCGGGCCTCTGGAAATCATGTGCCGGTGGCATAGAGCCCCACCACTCACTGGCTTTGTCACCTCCAGTAGCCACTTCTCCTTTCCGAGACTCAGTTTTTTCATCTGTAAAATGGGTATGGCAACAGTGCCTCCTTTGTTTAGCCGCCGAGAGGTGCCCAGTGGGTAGGAAATTCTCAGTAAGTGTTGGCAGAAGATACAGGACTGGGTTGGAGGGCGGTGGAAGAGGTGAGCTAGAGGGTTTCCAGGTCGGAAACTTGGTCTCCTGGGATCCTACCTCTCCTTGGGGAAACCCCAAGGAAGGGATCTAGAGGGGGAAGGAAATGTCACTCGGGCAGGGAGAGGGAGAGGAAGGGAACTCTGTCTGGAAAAGCAGGGCGTTAGGCTGGCTCCAGCTTTGCAAGCTGCCCGAGGCAGGATCCCAGGCGGGGAACCCTGCCACTCCGAGTCTCAGCTTCCTCCTGGAAGAGAGAAGAGGCCCTTCCGGATTCTCCGGTGTCTGGTTGGGGAGCAGGGGAGGGGCCCATTGGCCTCCTGCCCAGCCATCTGGAGGGCCGGGCGGAGAGCACCGGGCGCTGGCCCAGGCTCCCTCGGGGGACACGGGGCCCCCACCTCACCAGCAGCTCCTGCTCTTCCCGGAGGAGGCTGCGGGGCGGTGGCGCGTCGTGGGGACCGTCAGGCCGAGGCTGGGCCCGGGGCCAAGGACTCCACCCAGCATCCCTGGGGCCTCCGCGGCCGTGACCCACATCTCCGCCCCCACTGCCTGCCTGCTCCCGTGGCCCTGACATTTCAGCCTTGCCGAGCCTTTCCCAGTAATTCTGCCGGCTTCGGAGGAAGCCAGCTCGTGGGGCGCCAGCTCCCCACACCCTCTCCGGCCCAAGTCCTTTCTTGCCGCCTCCTCGCGGGCACTCGGAGCCCGTGCTCCCACCTCTCCCAGGGAGGCCTGCAGCTCGCCGCCCGACCCGTGGCCCGGCTGTGGGGGCCCGCGTGGGCCCGGCGAGGCCCAGCTTCCCAGACCCGGCCGGAGATAGAAACAAAGGCAGATTTTAAAAGGGGGGGAACCCCACCAAAGAGCCGCGTGCAATGTCCTCATTTTTCCTGGAAGCCGCCTCCAGCAGGACAAACAAATATATTTTCAAAGGCGCTAAAACTAGTGACTCACTCCAAGGAACGCCCTCTCTTACCCTCGGCCCGCCCGCCCTTCCCACACCCCCCTGGGCTTAATTGCTCCGAGTGGGGCGGCGCCCGCCTGGCCGGGCCCGCGGAGATGGCAGGCGCCCGGGTGCTCGGTGCCCGCCCAGCTGGGAAGCCCCCCGCGGCCGGGCCTCACGCCCACCCTTCTGCTCCCACAGGTTCATGCAGCACCCCAAGAACTTCGGTCTGATCGCATCATTCCTGGAGAGGAAGGTGAGTCGCTGCCCCCAAGCCGGGCCACCGGCCCAGCCGCCCCCGCCCGCCCTGCGCCTCTCTCCGGGGTCCACTCCAGCGGGGGCCCGCTTGCCCTGGGGCGAAGGACCCTCCCTCCCTGCCCACAGAGCTTGGCCCTTGCTCCGGCTGTCCGCCCTTGCCCCCCTCGGTCGGTCTGTCCTCCTGCTCCTTCCTTTGAGAAGCAGCGGCAGGCCCCGCCTCTGTTGGCCGAGGGGGTGGAGCCCCGGGGCTGGGAAACCCCAGGAGAGCTGTGTGCCCCGGCTTCCCCGGAGCCCACTGCTTGGACGGGACAGCCGTCTGTCACTAGGCCAGGGAGAGGGAGAGCAAGAGAACTCTATCTGGAAAAGCCGGGCGTCAGGCTGGCTTCTGATGCCCCGGATGCCAGCCGGGCTTGTGCTCAGTAAGTCCTCATCCCACTCGGACAAACCTTCCTGTAGAACCGCCACTCGAACCCTACCTTGCCCACAAAGACAGCCCAAGGCAGTGCCCCTTTTCGCACCACCCCCACCTGGCAGGGAGGCACAGAGTGTCCCGAGAGAACAGCAAAGACCTCCTTCGCGCCCTTTGTCGGGCCGAGCTGTGCCTGGAGTCGGGGAAGCCGGGCCGGGTCCGGATGAGACCCTGGGCGCTGGCATTGGCCCCGGGAACCCTGGTGTTGTAGGGCGGAGCAGGAAGGGCTCCAGCAAAGGTCTCCTTCTGGGGCCACTGCCCTGAATTACCACACTCTCTGAATCAGGTTTGTTGTGGGGGGGGGGGGGGCATCCGCCTGCCCAGGCCCAGCTGCTGGAGGCCTCATGCTTCTTAGCTGAGGGAGGGACGTCCGAGGGGAGCCAGGCGGTTATTTTAACGTTGAACAGTTGTCCCTCGAGTCTGCCCTTAATGAGCGGAGAACCACGGAAGGAGGAAGATGGCGCAGCGTGGGGAAACAGATCTCTCTGGGCCTGGAAATCCAGCGTGGGGAAGCTGGCCCGGTGGAGAGCTTTTCCTCTGACTTCGTGATGGCTTTGTGCGGGGGGCGTGGACAGCCCGGGAGGCTCTGGGTCAGGGCTCCCCGGGGATGGAGGCTAGGGGAGCTGCTTGTTGAGCAGCATTGCTTGGGAACCGGGAAACAGAGTCTCTGCCCTCGAGAGTGAACTTTACAGTGTGCTCTGGCTAAGAGGCAGCTCGGGACAGGACGTAAATGGGGCTCCCAGAACGGTCTGAAACCGGGATTGCCAGTGGTGCCCCGTACCTTTGGGGACAGGCGTGTTCTGAGTGAGGCGGGGGGCAGGCTGGGCCTGGTGTGCCGGCTGCCTAGGGTCAGCCCTGCGTCCAGCATGGATGGCGCTCCCCTGAATTGTTCAAGGAGAAGTCGGACACGCACATTGCTCAATTTGCAAATAATGACGTCCGATAAGACCAGGATTTTCTCAACTGCTGTGTGGGCCTCGTGTACGTGGGAAGTGGCCTCTGTTCACATGCATTCTGGAGGTGGCAGAGGCCACGAGGTTCGAGGCCCAGCCGGCCTCTGCACCCAGCAGCCTTGACGGAGCCACCCTCGGAGGCGAGCCGTCACCTGGAGGTGGCCCGTGGCCGCGGGTGGCAGGCACCACCGTGTTGCGTCTGTTTGCTTTGAGGATGGCCTCTTACTGGTCCTGTTCGGGCAAGGAGGAGATGGGGTTCCAGCAGGGCCAGTCGCTAACTCAGCAAGTGGCACCAGGGTTCACACCCAGATGGGTGTGGGAAAGATCAAGGCCGAGAAAATCATCAACATCCCGAGAGATGCAGAGTCGCTTGGGGATGTTACTGTCCGGCTGGGTCACAAAGCTTGGAAGAGGTTACTCGGGGCCCCAGGCATTTGGGAAGAAGGATCTGGGCTGAGAGAAAGAAGACCCAAGATCGGGGCCGACTTTGAGTGTGCCCAGCCAGGAGCTGGAGCACTGGGCGGGGAGGGCAGGGGACCCTCTAGGGTGTCCTGAGTGCTCTGTCTTCATGACTGCTCTGTGAAGTGTGTGCTTCAGCATCCCCATTACCCAGGTGGGAAGGTGTGGTGACTTGGCCAAGGTCATCACACTCTCTGTGGAGGACGCAGGGTTTGAACCCAGATCTCCAGCTCCAGGGCTCCTGCTCTGACCGCCCACACCGGACACGGCGTTCTTCTCTCTCTGGCCTGCAGACTGTGGCCGAGTGTGTCCTCTATTACTACCTGACCAAGAAGAATGAGAACTACAAGAGCCTGGTGAGGAGGAGCTACCGGCGCCGCGGCAAGAGCCAGGTGAGAGATGGGGCAGGGCGGTTGGCTCTCGGGGCCCGTCCCCCGCGTGCCGTGCGGCCCTTTGCAGCTTGGGTGGTGACCATCCATCCGCAAATGTGGTTCCGCGGCAGGCTCCCGTGGTTTGGGCTCCTCAGTGGTGGCTGGGAGACCCTCTCGGGGGGTGATCAGCCTACCTTGGCAGCAGAGGGGAGTACTAGCAGAAAGACCACTTCCATTCTCAGCCTGGAAAGTTCTAGAACTCCAGGCTCAGTGAATCATGATCCCTGTAGTAAAAGGGTCACATCGCCAGTGCAAGGACTGCGTTCTTTGGGTGACTTGGGATGGTTAACAAGTTTAACGTTCAAAAAAATATCTGTAGTCTGTTTGTGTTGTTTTTATGCATATTTGAAAACGAAAAATAGCCAGTGCAGTAGGCTGCAGTCTGTCAGCCATCACTGTTTAGGAGGAAACGGAGGGATGAGAGCTTGGCAAGCTTTGGCTCCTAGGCCAGGTCCGGCCCACCCTTTCTTTTGTGAATAAAGTTTTATTGACACCCAGCCATGTTTATTCATTGTCATATTACTGGAGTAGCTTTTCTGTTAGAGCAGCAGCAGAGTGGGTAGTCAGGACCGAAACTGCAAAGCCTGAGATACGTACTCTCTGGGCTTTTCCAGAAAATGCCCACCTCTGAGTTACAGAAACAAGGAGATGGTTTTAAACGTTGTTAGGCAAATAACGGTAGAGATGCTGGGGTCTGTAGCACACAGGTGAAAGGCGGCTCCTGGGCTGTCGATCAGTGCTGAGGAGACAGAGAGAGGGCATGGATTCACTTCGCTTCCGGGCTGTTGAAAATCGGCTCAGGGCAGGTGCTGGGAGCACGTGACTCCTGGAGGAGGTGGGCTTGCGCTGTCCCAGGAGGGATTTGGGCTGGACGGACAGACGGCTTTGGGGCCTCCCCAGTGGGTGCTGCCTGGAGCTGGCGGAGATGTGTCCTTTCTGGGGCCTTTGGCCTGGGGCACTCAGGGGAAGGGGATGAGGGCCAGGAGTGGTGGGACCTCGGATCAGAGGGTCCTGAGGTTTTCTCCCTGACACTGGCATCTTCCGTTCCCTGGCCTGGCCTGGGCAGGGTCCTGAGGCCTTGTGCTCAGCCATCCCCAGTGGGGTCCTGGTGCCCACTGTGAAACAGTGGCTGTTTACACTTTGCAACAGAGTCCCACAGGTGGGTTCTTAACCCGCATCCTTTTTCTCTTCTTTTGCCTTCTGGGAATTGTGCTTCCCCACTGTGGACCCCCTTTCCCCTTGGCTAAGCCGCATGTAATTAGGGGAGCAAATTTGTTGAGAAGGGAATAAGAAAGCTCTCGCTGCCATCAGGCATAAATGACTGGGACTGAGTGTTAGTTCTCACTGGCTGGGTTGTGGAAGGGTGGCTGTGTCTGGTTTGTGGGGAGGGTTTTCCTTGAGCATTGTGTGGCCATGGTTGACCAGCCCATCTAACAGAGGTGTAAGAGCGAGTCTTACTGGCTTGAAGGTATTTAATCCCAAAGACCTACCTGTGGTGTTTTAGAAATTGAAGTGCGGTCAGGAATTGTCTAGACTGAGTGGCACATACTCAAATTCCAGGTAGGGAGCATAAATACGCCGAGGTATGAGAGACAGTAGGGAGTGGTGGGACTGTGGCATAATTGAGGGGGAGCTCGAGGCCTTTAGGTTTATTTAAAAGCCATTGTTCAAGATCTCTTGAGTACCTACTATGTGCCTGTTCTCCTGCTAGTCGTCTCAGTGTGTGTGTCCTCACTCATCCCCCTCCCTTTGTGGGGTCACTGTGGGTGGGCTTAGGAGGCCCCTCCAGGTGGCTGGGCTGGGGGCTCTGGAGGAGAAAGGTTCTGACTCAGGGAGAGCCATGTTTGCACGGAGGGAGATGAGGGCTTGTGTATGTTGAGGTCATTTAGGGAGGGAGGTATCCCCGGATAAGAACTGGGGGTGGTTGGGGGTGTCAGTGTTCTGCATCTTTGGTCTTGGCTGCCATGCCTTTCATTCTGCGGTGTTAATTCTCTTTATCGGGCACTTGAGTGCTGGGCTCAGGGAGCTCCTTGCCAGTTTTATAGACCAGCATACATAGGTGGTTCCAAGACCACATGCTGGTGGTCTGAGAGTCTCCGTAACATAGGGTCCCTCAAAAATGAGGTTAAGGAGCAGATCCTCGCTGGACAAGAACAGAAGCAAGGGTGTCCCAGACAGAGGGAACAGCAGGTACAAAGACCCTGCAGCATGAGAGAGCACGGCGCCCTCAGTCTTTGGAACAGGGGTCTTAAAAACCTTTCAGCGTCTTAAATGAATGAAGGATTGGAGGAAAACCCCAGGATGCCATTTCTTCTGCTCATGTTTGATGAGTGGCTAGCGGTGTTTCTCTGATTTATGGAAGATAGAAGTCCAAATGTGAGGGTACGTAGTGGCTCACACTTGACCTCAGCTTCCGTGGTGAGGCCTGTAGCCGACTTAGCTCGTGCCCCGGGTCCGCCCCTACTGACACTGGGCCAAGTGGCCTCATCCTGCCGCAGCTGATTTTTGAGGACGAGCTGGAAATCAGGACTTATGCGGAATTGCCCGAGTTTTCAAATTTAGATTACGTGAAAAACGAAAACAAAACACTGATTGTATACGCCAAAGAACTCGGGTTTGCCCCTCCCTTTTTTGTTTAAATTAAGTTTTCAATTATAATGCCCATGTATTTGGGGCGCCTGGGTGGCTCAGTCGTTAAGCGTCTGCCTTCCGCTCAGGTCGTCATCCCCAGAGTCCTGGGATCGAGCCCCACATCAGGTCCGTGCGCAGTGGGGAGTCTGCTTCTCGCTCTCCCTTTGCCCCTGCTTGTGTTCCCTCTCTCGCTGTGTCTCTCTCTGTCAAATAAATAAAATCTTAAAAAAAAATAATGCCAGCCTAGGGAGCACGCTGGTTTCAGGTGTGCGGAACAGTGACTCAGCAGGTCTGTGCGCCGCTCAGGGCTCGCCATGACCAGTGTGCTCAGACTCAGACTTGCTTTCCATCTGCCCTTGGTCCCCAGTGTAAGACCTCAGGATCCGAGAATGGTAAGGCTTCGGTGGTGGAGGTAAAGAAGGGATTGTGTGTGACTTGGGGCAGAGGCCAGACCAGGCAGGGCCGGCGCTGGGGAGCCCTGGGATATCGTCTAGCAGAGGAGAAATGTCTGTTTCCTCTTTTTGTCTGCATTGCCTTGGATTAGCCGTAGAGTCTGCCCTGCTTTTCCCGTGAGGTTGTGCCCTCTGCTCAGGCCTCAGGCTGGGCCTCCCAGGATGGAGAAGGGATGCCTCTGTGTTCTGCGTCTTGCAGAAAGACAGAAGGCCGCATGGCAGGAGGCCCCTGTCTCTTGGGAGCTGGGACACGGCCCAGTGGCCCTCCCCTCCCTCTCATCAGCTGGGGCTGCTGCGGGGGACGGAGATGCACACACGGCCTGGAGGGACTTCCATGCCAGGCAGACCCACCACCCTCACCCCTGCCCACTGGCCTCTTCATAAATATGGAAGAAACGGGTCAACCCTGAGACTCTGGGGCTGTAAGTCCTTTCTCTGCCCTGTGACAGTGAAATACATGTCGGGCGCAGGTCCCTCGGCCTCACTCGTGAATCTGAGATGCAATTACTGGGGGACCCTGAGCGTCCTCAAAACGCCTGGGAGGCCAGCAAGACAGGGGAGCCCTGTCCGAGTTGCCAGGCATTAGCTTTGCTGCGTGATGGGACAGGGATGCTGCTGGCCGTTCGCTCAGGATTTGTGTGAAGGGTGGGGTGCGTTTTCCCTCAAAGCTTTATTGGGGAGGTGTCCTGCCATCATCCCTGCTGTACAGGGGCTGGGAGGTGACAACCTGTTCTTAGTGGCATGCAGGATTCAAGCCTAGCATGGTCTGCTGTTGGGGCGCGGGGGATCCCTGGTGCTCCCATTTGCCACCTTTCGGCCTTGTGGCTTTTGGAAGCTGTCTGTCTTTGACCCTGTGGGCCCTGGGCTCTTCTGTCTGTGTAGGCTGTGCCGCGTCAGGGAGCAGACGGGCCTTGCTGTGGGTGGGACGTGCCCCACTGAGCCCCCATCTGGGTCTCTGTCTCTACTCAATGGGAACCTATTCCTGGCCCCACGTGCGCCGGGCTTCTGCGAGGCCAGCAGCTGGAAAACTCTTTCTGTCTCTTTCAGTTCTCTGCCGCTCTCGGGACCATGAGCGTCTCTGGAGACACAGACGGCTGTCTCCCCGTCTCTGGCTGTCTTGCAGTCTCTCCTAGCTCCCCCAGCCCCATGCATGCCCCCTCCCTCTTCCCGGAGGCCCACGGCCAGGGAGGCTGTAGTGCCCATCTGTGGTTCCTGTGGCTTGGGGCCACACTGTGGCTAAGGATGGCCATGAGGGGCCTCCCAGCTGCTCCCTTGACAGGGAGCAGGGGCCAGCAGGGGCCCCTTGACGGGCCCTCCCCACCAGGTGTCAGAGGCCCAGGATCGTGTGTTCACCTGAGGGCTTTTACAGACTGACTCCTGCACGTCAGGACTAAAGTTCTGGCCTCGGAGCCAGATCAGACCGGGTCTTTCGGGACACGAGAGGGAAGGCCTCAGCTGAGCAAGGCTGTCTTGACACCTCCCAGACTGTGCCGGGAAGATCTGTGAGGGGGTGCCGGGTGCTTCAAGGTGTTGGTGAGGGGGCTCGATGGCCCTTCTCTTGGCTGGGCGGTCCCACCTGCCCCCCTGTAGAAGGCGCCTTTTCTGAGTTGGCCGACTCCTTGCCCAGGCCCGGAGATGGGGGATGGCCCTGATGTTGTCACCCTGATGTCTTCTCCTCAGCCTTCCTGTCTCAGTGGGATCGAAGGGGGTCCGAGGCTCACATCCCCACATCTGGGAAGGAGAGGAACCCATGGTGCTGATGGCTCCCCAGAACGGAGGGGACACCGCCTCCTGCTCCAGACGGGCTGCAGTCCGTGTCCTCAGGCTGTCCCCTGTTGGGGTCCCAGACTGAGTCACGGGCCTGAGACACAGCTGACGTCAGGCTGGGGGCCTCCCACCATCACCGGAGGGCTTGTCAAAAATCAGACTGCCGGGATGCGCCCCTCTGTGGGGCCCGAGAGCCACCAGCAGTACTGGCTGCTGGTCTGGGCCACTCAGAACTTCAGCCTGAGGGATGTTTACTGGGGAGGCCCCCCAGGAAGGGAGGGGGAGGGAGCAGGTTGGCAGACGCGGAAGTCGAGGCTTGGTGCAGGTTCACGGGCCTGCCTAGACCTACCGCGGTTGGGGGTGGCGCGCAGGAGGAAGAGATGACCCTGAAGGGGAGATGAGCTGAAATGGCCCTTCTGAGGTGTCCTGAGGTGGGCAGAGAGGGCCAGGTCTCAGCCCACAGGCTGGGGATGGCCGGGGGCACTTGCGGCCATAGGGGGCAGCAAGCACCTTCTAGAAAGGGCCTGGCCAGTCCCTACGGGGGACACATCCTGTGCATTCTCGCATTTGCTAACTACACGTCCCAATGGTCATGACCTCCTTGAATGCTTAACCACAGCGTGTGAAGCAATACGTCAGTGCGTCTGTTTAGGTGACTCCCTGTCCGGTCACACCCTCATCACGGGCCCTGTACCAACCATTTGTTCCTGGGGTTATGGTCACATTGGAAAGCTTGGCTGGTTACAAAAGTGGAATGTAAGCCTCCTTGATGAAAAGCATCTGCCATTGGGTGTCTCTAGGCTCAGACCCTGAGACCCGCTGTGCTGCCCTGAGGGCAGGGAGACCCGCCCAGCATCTGCGGCGTGGGTGCTCAGCCCTGGCCATCGGGGCACCAGGGTCATCTTGCTGTTTAACAGAGGGTACCATCCACCTCTGGAAACGTCTCCATATTTGGACGGAGGAAGATGTGGGCCAAGCCAGAGACTTCTGGAATGCCAGCCCCTTCCCACCCACCCCTGCTGGACCCTGTGCACCTGAGCTCTGGCAGGTGGGATCCGAGCCCGCAGATCCTGGACCCTGGCCCGGGAGACCCTCCCCTGAGCGGCAGGCGCGCTCGTGGGCTGGGCCCAAGCCCGAGCATCCTCTCCACGAGGTGAATCACCGGCTGAGGTGGGGGACGGTCCAGCGGTTTACAGTTCATGATTCATGGACTGGAGCCCCATTATCCCGGCTAGTTGCAGAACCAGAGTCCAGGAATGCTGTGGTTGCTAGTCGGCCTAACTCTGCCGGCCATCGGGGAGCAGAGTGGGAGGCGGATTTGGGCCAAGCAGCAGGGCCCATCCCTGCTGTGGCTGGGACCAAGGGGCCAGTGCGGCCCTCCAGGCGATGGAGGGGGGTATCCCGCAGAGGGGGTATGTTCCTGGGAGTGAGTGCTCCCCCACCCCGGGGCAGCTGGGCCCCAGCCTACTGGCCTGTCCCTGGGACGTCTGGGGTGGGGGGACCCAACTTCCCCACCTGCCCTCTGGCCTGCATGTCCTTGTGCTCTGTGGCTCTTTGCTGTGGCCCAGTCCGGCTCCCACCGCCGACCAGACGTCCACCTCAGGCTCCTGTGTTTTCTAGGTTGATCTCCTGTCTTGTCCTGTTCCTCCCTCTTCCTATCCGGTCTCCTGACTCTTTCCCCACGTGTGGGGCTCCGTATCGGTTTCCCTCCGTGTCTCCATCCACGCCCTCCCCCTCCCCACGCCCCGCAGCCGCCTTCTCTGCCTCCCCCCCCTCCTCCTCTCCTGTCCCTCTGCGCCTCCTCTCCCTGCTTCTTGCCAAGGGACAGGTGACCTTGTTCCGGTTGCCGAGGCACCACCAGAGGCTCCCGTGCCTGGGGCAGTGCTCATGGGGGGACAGCGTGACCCGGAAGGCTGTGCCGGGGTGGGTTCAGCCCCCCACGGTCCATGCGGGGCGGGCAGCTGCTGTGCAGTCGGTGCTGGGGTCCAGGACTGGGTGGATGAAATTGCTTGAGGGCTCCCCCCGGTGCAGTCTGGCAGGGACGTGGGACAGGCCAGAAACGGCCACACTGACACCGGGTGGGGCTACGTCTCTCCTGGCCCACTGGGTAAGCATGAGTGTGCGTGTCCCGAACGGCTGCCCGGAGCCCAGATGGGCCTCCAGCCTGGGGCTCTGTACGACTTCCCTGGGCGGCCCAGGCCTGTAGGAGGTGGCGTTTCTGCGCTGTTGGGGACAAGCAGGGCCGGGCCAGACTGTCCAGATCTAGCGCTTCAGTGAGCAGATGTCCCTGATTCCTGCCCAGGAGGCGAGAGACTGTGGGAGGCCCCTCCGGGCCTGCGCCCCACCCCCAGACACATTTCAGAGACCACTGTTCTCAGGAGGGTGGGTGGTCTCCTTCCCAGGAGAGGCCATACCCCAGGGAGCGAGCAAGCTGGGCTGCCGTCTTGGGAGAAGACAAACATGGCCTTCTCATGGGCCATGACGTGGGGGCAGGGGAGACCTGGCTCTCTGCCAGCCCTGTCCGAGGCAAACCACATCAAAGGCATAGAAGGACATGGAAAATGTGAGCCCAGCCCAGAAAATGTGAGCATGGAGCATTTGGATCCCGGGGGGTGGGGTGAGAGGTGGGGGGCTGACAGACCCCACATCCGGGCATCTCAAGCTGGGCTGCCAGGAGTCAGGAAATAGTTACCAGAAGAGCAGCATTTGTGTGGGTCTGTGCTACTGTGGGCCACGGCAGGAGGGGTCCCCTTGGGCTTGACCGCTCAAGGAGCATCCCGGTGGGTGGTGGCCGTGTTGGAGACCTTTGTGTCATGATTTCACGTTGATCACCCCCATTCTAGATGATTGCACAGTGAACAAGACAAGTGAGGTCCCGGAGCGGACACGTCCATGTGGGAGGTGGACAGTGCCCAAGTGAGTTAGCATGATTGTTGGAGGTGGTCATGAGGGCTGCAGAGTGTCAGGAGGCAGCTGGTGTGAGGGATGGCAGCTTTTAGGGAGCTGACCTCGAAGGCTCCTATGAGGAGGGGGTCATCTGGGCTCAAACTTGAGTGATAAGAAAGAACCAGCCAGGCAGAGTCAGAGGGAGAATCCCACGGAGCAAGTGCAAAGGCCCTGAGGTAGGAGTAAACATGGCATCTTCCCGGAGGCAGGGGGGAGCAGCCCCAAGGGAAGTGGCTGAAGTGAGCTAGGGCGTGCAGGGACTAGATCACATGGCCTCGTGGTCTGTCAGACCCCTGGTCTTCTTCCCAGGGGCAGGACAGGGTCCGATCGACAATTTAAAACAGAGCTTTGGCTGCCACAACCACATATCTCCCTGCAGGCAGAACAGATGTCATGGGTGTGTGTGTGTGTGTGTGAGAGAGAGAAATGCTACTCGGGTTTTTTTGGCACATCTGTTTGCAGGGGCGTGCTGGGGAGTGTTCAGCACCCAGCCTTGTGGGGGCGAAGCCCCGATTTGTAGCACGTAACAGTTGCTGTGGTATAAATACTCCCATTGCTCCAGATCTAAGCCACCGTCATGACGTCACCGAAGGTGGAACTGGGAGGGGGCGTGCCCTTCGGTGTAGCTGGGAGGGGGCGTGCCCAACGCAGTAGACTTCCTCTGTGCCGATGCCGTTGACGTCAGTAACCTCGAGAGCATAGATAGATAACAGATCTGTGTAGTCTAATAATTGGGAAATGCTGCATTTTGAGTACTTCTTTTTTTTTTTTTTTTTTAAAGATTTTATTTATTTATTCGACAGAGAGAGATCACAAGTAGGCAGAGAGGCAGACAGAGAGAGAGGATGGGAAGCAGGCTCTCTGCAGAGCAGAGAGCCCAACGTGGGGCTCGATCCCAGGACCCTGAGATCACGACCTGAGCCGAAGGCAGAGGCTTTAACCCACTGAGCCACCCAGGCGCCCGCATTTTGAGTACTTCTTACCCTTGTTTTTATCCCAAGTTCTTTAACTGTAAAGTTACGTAGTTTAGGTTTTGTTTTTTGTTTTTAATTAACATTTAATTTATTATTTGTTTCAGGGATACAGGACTATGAGTAGTTCAGTTTTTGATAACGGCTGTGTTTAACAGCTTAACTACAAAATCCTTGAAAGCTGAGGTCTGCTCTTGCGAGTGGATCCGAGCCGGCTCCTCCACACCTCTGTCTGGACTCGGGGGGCGTCCGCTGTCTGTGTTTCCCCAGGAGGGACAGATGGGCTGGAGGAGGCGCATAGGGCACCAAGGGTCAGGTGCAGGCCGCCAGCCAGGACCAGAAGACACTGTTGTGTCTTGCCTCTGACCCCTGACCAGACCCTAGTTCTCCCACCTGCCTCGGGCTCCTGGGCCCCGTTGTCCCCACCGCCGAGAGACGGCAGGTGTCGGTCGTGAGGACAGAGCCCCTCTTGGGGTTTGCTCCCTGGGGGGTACATTGTACTCAGTGACGGGTGAGTGAGTGGCTGAGATGGCGATGTCGTGGGTGCTGCGGGCTGCGAGGAAGCTCTCATGGCACGTTTCTGAGGACCTGTCATCGGAGGGTTAAATCCCGTCAGCTCTCACTCTTTCCTTCGGGATCAACAGCCACGCCTTCCCGCCTTCCCGGATCGGCTGCCGCGTTGCCCTTCAACAAGGGGCAGAAGACGTCATCCCCTGTCCCAACCCCCCAGCTACTGACGGGAGCCTTTGGTGGCTGTCCACTGGCACCAGGACACCCCTGTGTGTCAGAGCGTGAGGCTTACAGATGGCCAGGCTCTGCAGCCATGTCCAGTATGTCACGCGGTAGGGACAGTGCTCGTGTTCATGTCGCTGTGCCTTTGCCTGGGCAGGTCCCCTCCCTGTAGTGTCCCCTCTCATCCTTGTCAACCGAAAGCCTTTGGGGACTCTGCTCAGAGGCCTCCTTTCCCGTCCCCGTGGGTCAGGCAGAGCTGCCACCACATCTGTCGTGTGCCCTGCCTTTCAAGGTGTCCCCAGCACGAGCCTCCTTCTGCCCTGGCGGAGTTCCTTGTCTCTGTCATTTGGGGAAGGTTGGGGATCGCATTTTTGGTGGCGTAGTGTCCGCCTTGTGGGAACGTGCAGGTGGTGGCACAGTTGGGCTTGAACGGGGGAGCCCATGACCCCACAGCCCGGGGTCGCAGGCACAACACCTGCCCATAGGATCTTGCTGGGAAATGCTGTGCAGTCTGGGGCCAGCCCCTCGGCGTCTCCGTGTCCCTGTGTCGTGTGCTGTGGAGCAGAGGTCGTCCCAGGGCTGCCGGGAAGATTCGGTTAACTCACAGGTAGAATGAAGAGAAGCCTTCGTCTGGATTTGTTGTTTTTATTCGTGCGGTTTTCCGTGCAGCCCTGATCTGGGGCTCAGCACAGCGCAGGCTCTGTGGTCTCCTGCCTGTCCTGCACTCAGCTCCGGAAGCAGGGGTCCCTCGGGGATCGGAACTGATGGCTCTGGCTGACCATGGATCTGGTCAGGTTTTCCGCAAAGCCGTGCTGTGGTTTGGGAGGGACCTTCCCAACCGAGTCCTGGGCATGAAGCCCATCGTGAGTCGGAAACGTGTCTGGAAAGCAGAGGTAGACCCCGCACTGCGAGCTCCAGAGTGCTTCGAGAGGGAGCTTGGCCTCCGGATCTCCCCACCTCCCTAGGTCCACGGGTGTCACCCTGCTGCCAGCGGCAAGGGTCCTGGGTGTGTTTTGGGGAACAAGGATCCCTGACAGCCTCGCCCCTCAGTGTGGTCCAGGAACTAGCAGCATCAGCGCCCCCAGGAAGCTGCCTAGAAATGCAGTGGCTCAGGGCCACTTCAGACACTCGGAGTCTGCACTTCCCCACTGTCCTCGGCTGATTCGTGCACGGTCTAGACGGAGCAGCACTGGTCTGGGGCACAGGTGGCATGTGATGGCTCCTCGGGTCAAATCTGGCCCACTGACTATTTGTAAATAAAGTTTTATTGGTACAGAGCCATGCCTATTTGTTTACATTTTGGTTGCTTTCAGGTTACAAACGGAGGTGCGTTGAGCAGTTGTGCCAGAAACCAGGGGACCTGTGGCCGCACAGAATTAACCGTGTGGCTCTTACAGGAAAAGCTGGCTGGCTCCTTGTCTACGGCACTAGATCTCAAGCCTGGTCGGCCATCGGAGTAACCTGGGGATTCGTGATTGGTGTGGCCGCGGCCCGGGCTCCCCAGGTGTCCTGTGCGTGCGGTCATCAGGCCGTGGGAAGCTTGGCTCTGGTTTCCCCATGAAAGGGGGCTAGTGCAGCTCCACGGCCGTGGATGGCCTGAGGTCCGGGGCTGGGGCCGCAGTGGCCGTTCCTCCTCGCTGATGTAGCCGTCCTCCTGTGTGCTGCCCTAGACCATCGAAGGCTTCTGGAGACGGACTTGGCTTGGGGTGTGGGGGTTGCTATGAGTGGGGCCCCCATCTCGCCCCATAAACCTGGAGTGAATGGAGCACTTCTGAGTCATCCCGTCGACTCCTGCTTGCAGCAGGGGGCCAGGCAGAGGGTCCTTACTGTGCCTGACCAGTCTGTCCCACTGTAAAATGTGTTTGAGGCCTGGGGCTCCTCCCTTTCGTCCCCTGTGACGGTGCCACTCAGCTGGGGGGGCTGGGACACCTCTCCCAAGGGAGACGGCAGCCAGGTTGCAGGAAACCCTGAGCCTGTCCGGGGCCCTGTGCCGTGGCTCCACGGCAGTGTTGCTGCACTCCCCGCTCCTCCGCACCCCTGCACTTCTTAGGGCTTGGGAAAGTGTCTGGGCAGGGGCACCGGTGTCCAGCACTGGGCTTGCACACCTGGTGGGAAGGGGTGGGAATCGTGAGCAGGCTGTGGTGCCCCACCTCCGCATGAGGTGGGCACAGGTCGGGAGACTCTGGCTCCGAGCACCGCTGAGGGGGGAGGGGCCCGCCGAGTAGGTGGAGTGGTGGGAGTGTGGGCTCGGCATGGCCGGGGTTAACTTGGGCGTAGGCTGGAATCCTGGCCCTGCTGTGTCCCTGGTTTGTCCCTTGATCTGTGCCTCCGTTTATTCTTCTGTAAAATGGGAGAATGAAGGGGCTGGTAAAGGAGATGATTGCAGTTCATAGAGCAGTGCCCGGGGCAGGGCACTGAGACTGGTGTTTGTTATTCGTGCTGTGACCTGGGTGATGATTCGGGGGTGGGGATGGTTACGGGCTGGCCCAGGCTCGGGGAGGTGGGGGTTCGAGGAATCTTGAGTGGGGGACAGGGTGGGCTAGATGGGAAGGTACAGGAACACCCAAAGACACCTGTGCCTCTGACCCGAGCCCCCAGACTATGGTCAGAGGCTAGGTGTAGGACTTTAGAAACCGTGGGACCCGGCCGTTGGCTCTCCTCCGAGACTGTGAAGCGTTGCTTCCCTGTAGGTTGGGAACACGGGTCACTGCCCTTTCTGTCTGAGGTTGGCTAAGGGCACGAAGTGGGGTTTCGCGTGGTGCCAAGGACAGGCCACCTCCGTGGATGGAGCCCCGGCTCACCACTCCTCTCGGTTTTTCATCTTCATTCCTGTCCTCGGGACCTCAGAGGGCCGGGAGCTCATCAACAGAACGTGCCGGGCGTGCGTGGAGGCACGGGTCAGCAGGCATGGGTGCGGGGCTGGGCCCCGTGGGTGGGAGCTGCACTCCCTGGCTGTGCTGGCAGGGGTGGTGGCTGCTTGGTGGAGGATAAGGTCCCAGGAGCCTTCGAGGGCCCCCAGGCTAGATCCAAGGGATGATGACAGGTGCCTCCCGCAGGTTGGCTTAGAATTGGGCCCCTGTGGCCATTGGGAGGGACAGCAAGGAGGGATTTGGGGTGAGGCTGCCGCCCAGGCGGGGTCTGGGTGCAGGTGCGGCCGAAGGCGTGTCGGGTGGTGCCGAGCTCCCTGTGGCCGGAGAGCCCCTGCCGTGCCCAGCGCCTGGCGTCAGGCTCCCGGGTGTCGTAGAAGTCCGCAAATCTGACAGGCGGAGATGGGAGCCAGGCTGGGTGGCCTGTGGGGCAGGGGTCAGTCCCCTTCCCCAGCCAGCCACGCACTCTCCCCTGCCCTGGAGCCAGGTCTCTGACCCCTGCTCATCATCCCCACCGCCCTCATCAGGCGAGGGTGCAGAGGGCACGCTGTGTTGAAACAAAGGGGGAAACCTCTCTGTCCCACTTCCACCTGCTGGGATGGAAAGCTCCAAAAGCGACTTTGCCTTTTGGGTGTGAGAGGGGCCCACAGCTCCTAGGCAATGGGAAGTCTATGCTTTAGTTCAAGTTGAGGGCTTCGGGGGGAGAGGGACAGGCTAGTTAAGGGCCAGCCACCGGGGATCGGCAGCAACGTGGTGGGGGTGGAGAGGCTGTTCCAAGTCCAGCCGTCATGCCCTTGCCTCCTCCAACAGAATAGAGGGGGTTCTTGGAGAGAGGGAGGCAGAGTCGAGCCAGGAGGTCCTGGGGCGACCTCTGCCACAGCTTCAGAGAGCGCGGGTTCCCCCACCCCCCCCAGGATCCACAGAATGGCCCCGGCTGGCCTGCGCTCCCGCTTCCTAAGTTCTAGCTGCACGAGAGGGTCCAGGGAGGTGTCGCAGGCCGAGGCGGCCTTGGCAGGACGGGCATGTGTTCCTGAGGCACAGGAAAGTTGCAGGGAGAGAGCGAGACCCTGCCGGCCGGCACCTTCTCCCTCAGCTTCGTTTCTTTCTCCTTGTCGGGTCATCCGTTTGGCCGTCCCCCACCACACACACGCAAGGCTTCGCTAGGGTTCGTTTTCCCTTCACTTGGCTCGTCGGCACGGAGAGATGTTCCGGTCGGTAGGTGTCTGCAGGGAGGTCTTCGGGGTGGCTGTGCATTTTTAAAGATTTTATTTGTTTATTTGACAGACAGAGATCACAAGTAGGCAGAGAGGCAGGCAGGTGGGGGTGGGGAAGCAGACTCCCCGCTGAGCAGAGAGCCCGATGCGGGGCTCGATCCCAGGACCCTGGGATCATGACCTGAGCCGAAGGCAGAGGCTTAACCCACTGAGCCACCCAGGTGCCCCTGGCATACATTTTTAAAAGAAATCAGGCGGGGCGGAAGGAAGGTCGGGCAACCTCTCGGGAAGGAGCGGGCTGCCTTCACTTCCTCCCTGGTGCTGACGAGGGCAGGTTCAGCAGCCCAGGCTAATGGGGCAATGGGCCTGTGCCTGGCTTGCCTCCGGGCAGATGAAATGCCTTCAAGAGGAGGCTGGTTTGCTGTGAGCCCCTTTGGTCTCCCCCTGAAGCAGAGGTTCACGTCCCCTTGATGTGAGGAGGGCAAGCCGGCTGTTGCGAGAGTGGGTCCTCGACGCGGCAGCAAGCGCCTTCACACGGGCCTGGGTCCAGGACACCCCTCCCGCCAGCCCATTTTACAGATGTGGTGACAGGCTGAGAGGTGGCCTGAGCTTCGTCCGTCAGCAATGTGTCCCCAGGTTCCCCGGTGTTCACCCTGCTCTGGCTTCAGGTCGACCAGCAGCCCTCCCCGTGCTGTTGATGGCGTCAGTCCCACTTTAACACCCACGCCAGACACCAGCTCTGAGGCTCCTCTCGATTCCGCCTCCCGGGCCCTGGCTGAGGTGTCGGCGTGCTGACTAGCCCTGCTGTGCAGAATCAGCACAGAGAGGTCAAGATCCTCATCTGAGGTCACACAGCCCCTGAATGGAGGAGGCAGGAGTTAGCCCAGGCTTCCAGTTTCTACACCTCGCCTGGGACTCCTGGCTCCCCAGGCCCCGTGGGCTGCAGGTCCCCAGGCTGCGGCCCGGCCGTCTCCCCAGGTGCAGGGACTCCCCCCCGCCCCCCCCAGCCCGGTCTCACTGTTTTCCTCTCCCCTCCCCCCGGGCCGGCAGCAGCAGCAGCAGCAGCAGCAGCAGCAACAGCAGCAGCAGATGCCCCGGAGCAACCAGGAGGAGAAGGAGGAGAAGGACAAGGACAAGGAGACCGAGAAGGAGGAGGAGAAGCCCGACGTGGAGAACGACAAGGAGGAGCTGAGCAAGTAAGACGGCCGGGCCGCCTGGCTTTGCGTCCCCAGGGAGCGGCGAGGAGGTGCTCCTTGGAGGCCGGGCTCCTGCGGGCAGCGCTCCGCAGACTGTGGGGACAGCGGTTCGGCACCTGCCGATTGTCTGCCGGGAAGGGAGGCATCTTTGGCTCCGTCTGAATCCCCTTCCGGAAGCCCGCCCGGCCCCCTCCCCTCTCCTCCCGCCCGCCCTTTCCTCCTGGAACCCTCCGGAGACTTCAGAGACTGATCGCATTTGAGCTCGACTCCTGAGCTAATACATCTAGGCAGTGACTTTGGAGCTCTCTGCCGCCTCGTCTCTCTCCCTCCTCCGCCGAGTCTCCCGAGATGCCGGGCGGGGGACGGGGGAATCAGAGGAGCTAGCGGAAGGACTGGGGATGCAGGCGGGCCCTGCCCTCACCTCTAGAATTCTCGCTGTCAGCGTGAGCTCTTGCAGATCAAGGCGCAGCCTTCCGTGCCTGCCAGGGGCGGGCACCGAGCGCGGCCAGCTGGAGGTCCGCGCGGGGGGGGGGGCGCACAGCTCCGTGCCAGGTACCTGGAAGAGGCTCAGGAATGTGGCTTCGGAGAACATCTGGCTTCGTTACCCCCGCCCCCCTCCCGGACGCCCAGGGAGGGCCTTCAGGAAGATGAATGGGAGGCGGGGATGGTAAAGCGGAGTGGCCCCGTGGTCCGCCCTCCTGAGTCTGCTTCTGAGAAGGCTCCGGCTCTGGGTACGGAGGTCACACGCACCCCCACACACCTGGCTCGGTGGCACACGCCCGCAGGAGACTTCCCTTTTGTGCGTGCTGCGAGGCACGGTGGCCCTTGATGATATGGCCAGCAAAGCGAGGGCCGTTCCTAGAGGCCCGCGGAGCCTCTCTGTTTTGGGGAGTGAGGTGGCCCGTCGGTGGTACCCACCGGCACCCCGTGATATGGGAGAGGGTAGCTGCTGCCCGCCGGCCCTTCCCCTGAGCGTCCCCTGCCTCCCAGCGTCTGACTGGTCCAGACCCCCCACCCCTGGCAGCCAGCGCTCCTCGAGCTAAAGAAAAGCAGGTCTCTCGCAATGGTCGTCTGGTCTCCAGGCGTGGACGAAGCCATCCCTGTCTCTGTCTCTGGCCTTCAGGGAGAAGACGGATGACACCTCGGGGGAGGACAACGATGAGAAGGAGGCGGTGGCCTCCAAAGGCCGCAAAACGGCCAACAGTCAGGGAAGGCGCAAAGGCCGAATCACCCGCTCGATGGCCAATGAGGCCAACAGCGAGGAGGCCGTCACCCCGCAGCAGAGCGCGGAGCTGGGTGAGTTCTGGGCCAGGGAGGACCGTGGCTTCTGAATCCCAGCTTGAGCTTCTGAACGCGCTGGGTGACCTGGGGAGAGCTCCTAAACCTCTCTGTGCGCCCTCATCTCCATAGCGCTTGCCGGGTGTGGGAAGAGCCCACGACGGTGCCTGGGGGTGCGAAGGGCTAGTGGCTGTCAGCCCCGGTGATCCCGGAACTGGGAGGGTTCACATTAAAATCCAGATGGCCAGTTTGGGTTCTGTTTTTTAATGAGAAAATCCGGCCGCACCTGGCCCTCATTTCTTCCCGGTAGCAGTTGGCACCGAGTAGCCCTACCTCTGTCTAGAAGGACCTGGGCGCAGACTGTACCCCCCCACCCCGCCCGTTCCCAGCCCCAGTAGGCTCCCGGGTTCATACTTCACTTCTGTGGGCTTCCGTTTCTCCTGCTCAGCAGACGTCCACCCCCAGGGGCTCTGAGCACCCCCCCACCTCAAGTTGTAGGGGGGTTGAGGGGAGAGATGGCTCTAGTAGCAGTTCTCAAGTTCAGCCACAGGGGGGCAGCCAACGTGTGTCTGTCATCTGTACTGTTCTGGCTGTTGTTGGGGGGGGCACTGACCTTCCCAGCTCTGTGCTCAGGCTGAGGCCCCGGCCACCAGGATACCTCCCCAGGGTGGGAGCTGATGGAGGTGAGGTTTCGTTGTCACAGATGCCCTCTACCCGACACCCAGGGTCCGTATCAGACACTTGTCCCTTCTTCCTGTGGGAGGTAATTTGTACCCATTTCATAGATGGGCTCTTTGAGGATGTTGCCTCCATAGTCGTGAGCTCACCGGGATTCAGACCCAGCCCCACTGGCCCCAAATTTAATGTGACTCCTATAGTCGTTTGCTGGTTGCCCCTTGGTGCCCGGAGGCTGATTCAGTGGAGGGGGGAGGGGGGCGGCTAACTTCTGGGAAGCTCCTGTTAGGCCCCAGGCTGACGCTGGGGCAAACACCCCCCGGCCCCTCCAGCGGGCTGTCCCAGCACCCCAAAGCTCAGACTTCTAGCTTCCCTCCGAGGATGCCTTGGGAAAGAAGGGAAAGTTCGTGAGGTCTCACAGGTTGGCAGGCCACAGCAGCAGGGAACGGGAGCATCTCCCCTCTCGTGGCGGGAGCTGTTCCTTCTCCTCTCCCTCCTGCTGGAGCTTTCCCCACTGGCCAGCCGGCCTCTCCCCAGCACATCCTCTGGGCCTGGTGCTGTTTTAGGCGCTGAGTCCTTGCCGCTGGCTCCTCGTGTCTGCCCTCTTGGTGAAGTCTTAAGCAATTTACAGGGCAAGAACTGGGCTCCTATCTGGGGGACCTTGGAGGAGAGATCCAAAAACAGCGCCACAGTGGAGGCCTGGCCAACTCTGTGAGGTCCGCGAGAACCATGTCCCTTCTAAAACTTCCTGCCGATCAGGTGGAGTTTGGGGAGAGTACAGCAGTCGCCCCGTAGAGCAGCATTCTCAGTGAGGGACCTGATGAGCCCCAGGGGACAATTCTGGCCAACAACGGCCATGCCTGGAATGCTCGTTGATTGTCACAGTTGGGGTGGGGACTGCTGGCAGCTGGTGGGTGAAAACCGAGGGTTTAACAGTAAAGAATCACCCGTATAGACAAGTCCACGCTCACCTGAGGGCCCCGTCCACCCAAAGCTCGCGTCCCGAGTGCCCCCGACCTTCATCTGGTCACCGAGCTTTCATGTAGGTCACCCCCTTCCCAACCAAGTGCATGCAGAGACAGTCCTCACAGTCCAGACCCTAGACCACCTTAGTGTCCCCGCCTGTAAAATGGGCTGATGACACCACCGCCATCCCAGCGGGCCGTGTGGAGGCTGGGCCGCCCCTCGGGCTGCTGCCAATGCATCCTGTCTTCCGTTTCAGCTTCGATGGAGATGAACGAGAGTTCTCGCTGGACGGAAGAGGAAATGGAGACGGCCAAGAAAGGTGAGGGGCTCCGGGGGCTCTGATCCGCCCTGACTGGCATCCAGACCCCGCAGCTCTCGTGCTGGGGAGGGTGAGGCACGTTGGGCCTGACCCACACACGGGCTCTGGAGCCATCTGTAGGGCCAGGCTCTGCTTTCGGGCTGATCTCAGATTGCTTTTCCTTGGAGTCTTGGTTTCACCCTGCAGTGACTGCGTCGTCAGGCACACAGTGTGACCCCAGGGTGACACTGAGGCACAGCTCCGAAAAGTTGCAGCTCAGGCTGTGCGCACGGGTCAGTGGACCGCTTCTGTCGCCTCCGGGGTCAGCATGTCGTGGCCCCGTAGATGCTGGTGGCAGCGCACCTGGGCGTCTTGGAGGGGAGGCCCAGAGCTGGCCAGCAGCCACCACAGCGGGGTCACAGGGTCAAGCTGCGTGTCCCCTTCAGCTGTGTCATCTCTGTGGTTGGAGGCCGTGCACGGTAGTGCTGACCCCGTGTCCTCCCTTAGAAGCCAGCTGCATGTTCATTGGAGCCAGAACAGCCGGGTCCTTCCCTTCGTGGCTCAATGACCTATCTCTGTGCCTCAGTCTCCCGTTCTGTGAAGTGGGAGGGGCATCCGTGAGGAATCAGAGGTAACAGGCATCGAGGGGCCTGAGCACGGGTCCTGTACCGTCAGGGGCTGCATCTGCTTGGGTTCCCCTGGTCTCGGGGCTGACTCCTTGCTCGCCATGCCCAGCACTGACAGGAAGGCTGAGGCCGGGGGTGCCTGAGCTCCATTTACCCACCTGCTCTCATTTACTCTGGTCCCAGCTCCCAGAGTGGCTCGTGTCCATCCCGTTTCACAGAGGACCAAGTGAGGAGTGAGGCCAAGGACGGCCTGGGGCCCGGAGCAAGTCCAGGCCTCCAGCTCTCGTCCCCCTGGCCCCACCAGGGCCCTACCGCAGACGTGCAGCTTCCTGTGCCCAGGGCTCTGGGTCATGACTCACAGAGGGGACAGATGGCCTTTCTTGTGAAGGCCCCGGGCACCCAGGGGCAGGCGAGTGTGAGGACGGGACAGCCTCCAGGCCCCTACACTCCAGCCTGGGAAGCGGGTGCTGAGTAGCCTGAGTGCTCTGCCCTGGGGTTTCAGAAACTGACCAGGAGCAGCCCCAGACCTGAGCAGGGCCTTCCCTCCCAGCTCCTGTCTGGGCCCCCTGCCCCCCTGAGGCCCAGACCCCTTTTCCGAGCTCCCCGCCCTTGGCGAGCAGCGACCCTCTCAGCACTCGGGAGAGGAGCCCTCTGCTTCCCCTCCTGGGCGAGGCCCTGGAAGGTGCAGGCCGAGCAGCACACATGGGGTCCTGGGCGTCCTCTCTCACTGCGGGGCAGAGGAGGGGTGCTGTTAGCCCCGGGGCGGGGGGCGGCGCACGGTGCTTTTTCCTCTGTTGGTTTCTCTCTGTTCTCTGTCCATGCTGTGGTTCCAGGCTGGATTGCACCACTGGGTGCAACGGAGTCTTCCCTGAGATCGCATGAGTCTTTTTTTCTCTTTTATGGAATTTCGGCGAAACACGCCTAACGCAAAATTTACCGTTTGCTCTTTCAAAGTGTACAAGTTAGTGGCATTAAGCGCCTTCACAGTGTTGTGCAACCATCACCTCTGTCTAGTTCCAGAACGTTTTACCACCCCAGACAGAAACCCGATGCCCACAAGTGGTCACGCCCAGCCCCCGAGGCCCGCCAGCCTCTGGCGTCCCCTAACCTCCTTTCTGTGTCTGTGGATTTGCCGTTCACCCGAATGGATCCCGCGGGACACGCCCCCCGCGTCTGGCTTCTCACTCAGCCCTGCGCTGGCGAAGTTCGTCAGTGGTGTTGGCGTGTGGGCTTCGTTCCTTTTCGTGGCCGGGCTGTAGTGCCCCGCGCGGGGTCCTGCCGATGCGTCCATGGGTCTGTCGGTCGACGGTTATGGGGGCTGTTCCTGTCTTCGGGCTCTTGTGAACAGAGCCACTGGGAACACCTGTGCAGGATCGCACATTTTGTCAAGCACCCGCGAGTCCCCTGCGTACCCGTCGTTGGCAGTGATGTCACCCGGGACCCTCCACTTCCCCTCTCACCGGGGCAGTGAGGGGCTCTGTGTGCAAGGCCCAGGACCGCCAGCCCGTGCTCCCACAGCCCCTCTCTGCCGTGCTCCCCCACCCCGAGAGTGTCTTCTGTTGTCACGGCGGCTCCACCCCTGGCCCCCCTCCCTGCTGCCTGGGAACCGGGAGTTGGCCAAGTTGGCGGCTGTCCTCTCTCCCCCTCTGGGAAGGGCAGATCTGGGGAATGGGAGGTCGGCGGGGATGACTCACCGGCCGAGACGGGAGTGTGCCCCGCTGTCTCAAGGTTGGGTCCTCACAGCGGCGGTGAGCTCATCCCGCGTCCTGCCCACAGAGACGACCGCGCGAGAACCCCCCGGGGACTGTGCACGCCAAGGCCCTGCTCAGTGACATTTGTAATAATGCGATGAGCGCTGGCGTGCTCGTCTGCCGTGAATTACAGCAATCTGGACAATTACTGCTCAGGGTGGCTGCTAATGGCTGTGTGTTCCAGGCGGCGGGCGGGGGCGGGGCGGGAGGCAGGTGCTGGCAGCCCGGGGCCGCTGGGCTCCAGCATGAGCCTGCGGGGAGCGGGGAGATGCTAGGAATGCTGTGGAGCCCCCCGCCCCCCAAATCCAGCCCTCAGGAGCCCAGGAAGGGACTCGGGAAGCAGCTCAGCTGCAGGCAGATGGCATGCCCTTAGCTTGCTGCTTAGCCTTCCCATTGACCTGGAGCTTCACCTGAGTGGGGCAGGGGTACCCAGAGAGGAGCCGACTTGGTCCCTCCTTTGGGGAGTCCGGGGAAGCAAGTAGCCGGCTGTCCCCAGGGTCTTGGGGTTGTTGAGCCTGCCCCGAGCATCCCAGAAGACCTCCAGCAGCCTGGCCTCAGAGGTTGAGCCACAGAGGACCCCCTCCTCCCCTCCCTGGAAAACCAGGCCTTGTAGCTCTGGGATCTCAGGCACATCTGTCAACCTCTCTGTGCCTCCGTTTCCTCTTGGGTCTGGCGGGAATTAGACTATCTCCCGCTGTGTGGGTTTCCTGGGGCTGTCCTAACAACATACAGACAGGGGGCCCTAGACCAGCAGGGCGTTCTCTCCCGGCTCTGGAGGCCAGAGGTCCACAGTCAGAGTGTGGGCAGGGCTGTGCTCCCTCTGACTGTAGGGAGGGAACCTGGCTTGCCTGTCCAGCCTCCGACGTCTGCCTCCGTCCACGGCTCCCATCTCTGCCTCTGTCTTCGTGAGGCTGTTTCCCTTTTCTTTACAAACACCCTTACTAACCCAAGAGGATCTCACTTCAATGTGACTTTATCTCCGAAGAGTCTTTTCCCCAGTCGGGTCATGTGTAGAGGTGGCAGGGACCTGAAATTTGGAGGCAGCCCAGTTCAGCCCAGTGTAGCCGACACTGGGACTCCGTGAAAAACAAAGCAAAACCCAGCGGTGTATCAGGCATATTGAGGTCCCCGTCACCATTTGTGACTGTCATCCATCCCCCAGCCGGGTGACCTTGGCCTGGCCCGTCCCTCTCCTGGCCTCCTTCCGCCCCGACTCCAGCATGTGGCTGGGACGCCATCTCCCGGGGGCATCGTAAGGGGGGCACAGACCGTAAAGGTACAGTTCTTAGTATACAGTCGGCGCTCAGAAGCGGTAGGCCCACAGTTCAATACAGAGTGTCCGGAGCCTTTCGTGCTGAGTTCAGGCCCTGCTCTGGCCCTTGCGGGGGTGTGACCCTGAGCAAGGGTGTGCTCCTCTCGGGCCTTGGCTCCTTGTGCACAGCTGGAGAAGCAGGCTGGAGGTGAGTGACCTCCTTGGCGGAGGTTCCACAAGGACCGAGAGGGTTCCCCGAGATCGGAGCCCCTGGGCTGGCACCCAGAGCCCAAACGATAGTGAGGGACACTGCTGGGTACTTCTCAGTGTTCCTGGATACAAGGCAGGTGCTGGTCTTCGTTCCTTCTATTCAGATTTGGAAACCAAGGCTCAGAGAGGTTAGGTGAGCTGTCCCAGATCACACAGCTCTTAATTGGTGGTGCTGGGGTTTGAACCCAGATACTCTGGTTACAGAGTGGGACTGGGGCCGCTGTGAGGTTTGAATGAGTTAGTCCGTGGGTCGGGCTACTATTAATCAGATAATGAGGGGCCCATGGGTGGCTCCGTCAGTTAAGCGTCCGACTCTTGATTTCGACTCAGGTCCCGATCTCGGGGTCGTGGGCTCGAGTCCCACGTGGGGCTCCGCACTCAGCACAGCGTTTGCTTGAGATTCTCTCTCTCCCTCTCCTGGGGCCCCTCCCCCTGCTCCTGTGTGCACTCCTGCGCGATCACTCACTCTCTCGAAATAAATAGAGAAAAGTCTTTTTAAAAGATCACATAATGAGGGAGGGAAGGACATCCCAGCAGCAGAAACAGCATGAGCGAAGGCCTCATGGCAGGGGCAGTGTGACAAAGTCAGAAGATGTCGAAACACGCAGTGAGGGGGAAGAGAAGGGGAGGGGTGGAGAGGCGCTTGGGATCCTGGCCTTACAGCTGTGGGATGGAGGCCCAGAGCGTGGGGAGTGGGGAGGAGGGGGCACAACAGCTGCAGCGTTCTGGGCAGGCAGGTGGGCACCTTCTCTTCTTGGGCGCACGGAGCCAGGGCTGCCTGCCCTGGGGCTCGCACCAAGTAGGGACTGAGCATGTGCAGGAAGCAGCCTCCCCAGGAACCGGGCAGCTCCAGGGAGCTGGCTGCCCGCCCTCAGGCTCTGCGCCATGCTGGGCAGGAGGGGCAGGCGAGGCGCTGGGCTGGGATGTGAGGTTCTAGTTCCCCTGGGAAAGGTCAGCCTGGCCTGGCTCGGAGTCTTGACCCAGCTGCGCGGGAGGCCTGGGGCTCTGCTGGCAGCTCATCTGGGTCCCCAGCATCTCTTCTCCGGTGGGCAGGGTGCCCGCGGTGGAGGGGGCGGGGTAGCCCCTGGTCACACTGTTCCAGACCAGGAAGAGGTGCTGGTCTGGCTCCATGCTGCCAGTCCCTCCCTGGCCCCAAGTGGCCCGCCTGGTGTAGGGAGAGAGGCTCGGGGAGTGGCCCTGCATGGAGGCGGCCCAGGCAAGCCTCCCGGGCTGGGTGGCTCTGAGGCTGACCCCAGTGCAGACACACGCGCTTGCACTCGCTATTTCTCTCTCTCTCTCTCTCTCTCTCTCTCTCTCTCGCAGTAACCCTGCGCCTGCAGCCCTCGCCCCCCGCGCACACCCCCCACCACTTTCAAAGGGAGTGAAGGAGAAACCACTAATTGCTTTGCACCTCTGAAGTGCTTGTTGTGCACACTGGCTGCTTTAATTAGTTTTTACGGATGAAGAGTCTGAAGTTCAGGGAGGGGAGGCGTGAGCCCCAGCCCCGGAGCTCAGAAGAGCGGGCCCTCCCCACACACGCATCCGTCGCCCAAGCCTCCTGCTGCCCCTACGGCGGGCGGCATGGATGAGAGCGGCCAGAGCGCACTGCCAGCCCGTGGCACACACACTGGCAGAGGCTGGGGACGGGCTGTCGGCGCGGTGCTTCGTGCGCCGGCAGGGCTCACGTGTGTGGGGCTACCTCTGGTGCCGGGGTCAGCGAGGGCCCAGAAGGGGACAGGGCCCGCCCTCAGAGCGGGTGCCTGAGGGAGGCTGACGTGGGGATGGGGGCGGCACCAAGGGTCGTCCGGAGGGACAATCGGCGGCATTCAGGGTCGTTGGAAGGGACAGGGCGGACGCGGATGGGGAGCCGCTGCCACCCGTGGGCTGCAGGGCAGGGGTCGCATCTCCGGCACTTTGCCTCCCCGTCCTGGATGCCTCGGCATGTGCTGGAGGAGAAAGTCAAGTTTCTGCATGACTTCGGGACGAAGGAGGCTACCAGCCTCAAGGGCAGGCTCCCAACCCCGCTGTGGTCCCTTGTCAGCCCCCTTGAAGCTCCAGTGAGGCACCCACCAGGCCTCTTCACTCCCAGGAGAAAAGCGGGCGCGTCGGCTGCCGACCCTCGGAGAGCGGCACCTGGCCAAGGGTGCTGAGTGTCGTCGCGGGGCAGGGCTCGCCGGTTGAAGCACTTCGTGTGAACTAGTGCATCAGGCGAGTGTTCCACAAGGGTGGACGTACACGTGTGCCTGCACGCATGGGCACACGCGCACAAGCACAGTGCGCTTTGCAGAGGAGAGCGCCGAGGTCCGGAGCCATGAGCCGGCGCTTGCACCGCAGACGGCGCAGAGCTGCTCGGCCTGGGAGCCCGCTCTGTGCTCTGTAGGAAAACCTGATGCTGAGCGGGTCACGTGGCATTTTCCCGGGGGGGTGGGCAAGGCGACATGGGGTCACACATAGGTGACTTCTTTTCATTGAAAATGTCTACTGGATCGTGTGTTGGGGGAGAGGTGGCCGTTGGACGTCCCATCAATGATGTGTGGCTCTAATTGCTGAAACTGGGGCTTGTTTTTAAAAGCATAAATGGAAAGGAAGAGGCAGGTAAGTCAAAGTTCAGGCACGATGTTGTCTAGCCAGGATCCTGACGGGATTTCGGGACTGGCCGGAGTTTTGGAAGCTCTGACACAGAGTCAGTGCCCAGCCGGGTTGCCAGCTGAATGGCTGAGTCTGCGTCCAACCCACCCAGGGCTTGGGGTTTCTGGAAGAAGGAAGTGCCGTGACTCAGGACTAAGCCCGCTGGATTTTTTTTTCCCCTCTCCTTCGACAGTGTTTTGGGCAGAAAGTTTTGTTTCGCAAACTGGAGTTTCTTTTGGAAAATGGCAGCTGGCAGGAGGGGTGGGGATGTGTCCCTCTTGGAGGGAGCCTGTGCTCTTCCTGGAGAGAACAGAAAGCCTCAGGGTTGGAAGGGGTTGGCGGGGGTGGGGGAGTCACTGTGTTTCCTGGAAGGGGGTGCTGGTTTTCCAGAGAGAGCAGCCGTGGCATCCCTGGGACACGGATGGATGGTGGTCTGCCCCCCTCCTCCCCAATCCCCTGCCAGGTGCTACCAGGCACCCCCCCCCCGCCCTGTTATCTGAGCTCACGGATGGTGAGCTGTTGGTCGGGTTTGCAGACCCTCGGTGGGGAGAGAGCTGCCTGTAGCCCGAGAGGGAGCTGGACCAGGGACAGAGGCCTCTCTGGGGGCTGAGTCACTGCTCCCATAAGAACAATTTGTCACCAGCCCCTGCACGGTGCCTGGAAAGCTTCCTCTGAGGGTGGCCAGAGCAGTCAGCGGCCAGAGCAAGACCCACCCTGGGCCACGGTGCTGTGATGCCCCTCCTGCTGCCCCCCTGCAGCCACGCACTGCTCCTCTGTCTCCTTCAGCTCGAGTATGTGACTCAGACCTCCTGGCTCGACTTCCTGTCTCGGTCAATTTCACTTCCTAGTTCCTGCCTCCTGACTCTTCAGAACGAAACTCTTTCCTTAGAAATTAGAAGTGGGGTCGGGGAATCCAGACCGCAGGGGACCTCGGGAGAATCTGCCCTCTGGGCACAGGCGTGGAACTTTGGCGGGCCCTGCCTCCATCCTCGTCTGGTGAGGGTCTAGGGCGCCCTGCCCTATTCAGCCCCCTCCTCTCAGGAGCTCCTTCCTGGGGGCCTCAGAGAGGTGGCACGGGGGCCATGGGACACCCAGGGGAGCCCCCCAGACCCAAACACTTGAGGAATCCAGAACTTTGTTCACTCGCCAAGTGCCTTCTGCATGCCAGGCAGTTACGGGTGCAGAGACGTGACAGTCCGTGAGCCGTGGAGCAAAGAGCTAATTTCAGAATGCTCCGCGGGCAACAAAGCCTTGCGATGGCAGGGTGGCTGGGGGATGGCTTTAGAGAAGCTGGTCAGGGAAGGCTTCTCTGAGGAGGTGTCCCTTGAGCTGAGGGAGGACAGAGGCAGGTTTGTGAAAAAGCCATGCAGGTAGAGGAAGCAGCTGGTGTTAAGTGTCCTGGGTCATGCTCAAGGGCTGGACCTAAAAGGTCCCGGCGGGTGGGTGAGCAAGAGGAGAAGTGGGGAGCAGGCTGGGTGGGGGTGCGGGGCTGCTTCTGCAGGGCCTCACAGACACACGGAAGCCTCTGGATTTTATCCCAGGAGGCATGGGTTGTCACCCGTGCTCTAAAAGCTCACTCGGGCCTCCTCAAGGGACTCAGGCAGAAAGTCCTGGGTCCCTGACACGGTTGGGATCCCAGGTCGAGGGTTGGGCGCACAGGTGGGTCAGGGAGGCCTGTCGTTCCTTGGGTTTCCGTGGGCAGGACATAAAGGCTGAGGGCTAAAGGGACAAGCAGGTCGGTGACCCCGGAGTTGGAGAAATCGGTCATGACCTGGATCTGGCTCCAAAGTTCAAGCCCGTTAACTTTCAAACTGCCTGTGACAGGTCTCACAGCTGTTGATCGGGGCAGGCGGCTCTGGTTGTCAGGGGTGTCTCGGAGAGGGAGGAAAGAGGCCGCTGTCCCCCCACCCCCCCCAGACCCTTGGGCAGCAGAGAACGAACTGTGTGGGGACTCCAGCCCCTTTCCCCAGCCCTCAGTGGCTGGAGGTCTCATTTGCACTCAAGTCCTGAGCTGCTTCTGGGAATGTGAAGCCAGCCTGGCCCTTCCGTAGCCCCGGGGGGGCTGGAAGGAGCGCTCCTGCGGCCCCAGACCTCCAGAGTGTCCCAGGGAGGGCCTGGCAGCATCCGGCCGGGTGGGGGCGGACCGCAGGTGGAAGCGGCAGCGGGGAAAGACAGCGGAAGAAGCTGTTTGCTCCCCGTCTGCTGGGGTGGAGAAGCTCTGTTTTTCTGAACCCTCATCTGTTCTTACCGCTGCTGCTGACGCCGCCACCGCCACGGATGGGGAGAGAGGGAGGGGGAAGCCAGTGCCAAGTTGGCCCGCCCCTTCTGAACCTGGGCTTCTGCCACGCTCCCCCGCCCGCCCGCTCCCGAGAGCCTCCGTCTGGAGGTCACATTCAGCCCTGACGACGCGTCTCGCTGGGTCAGGCAGCAGGAAGAGCCAGCCCAGGCGCTCGGCGAGGCGGCTCAGGGCTCCGCTGCCCCGTCAGGCTGGGCTCTTTGGGTTCTGCCCCGCGGGGGGGGGGGGGGCCGGGGGGGGGGGGGGGCTCCCGGCCAGCACCCTTTGCTGAGCTCTGTTCAGGGTGCACTCGTGCCTGGAGGAGCCTCGGACTCGGTGCACCCTGGTGACGCCTGGCACTGGGCAGGAGCACACAACTGACAAGTTCCCGCCGCCCGCCCCCATCGGCGAAGGGCACCTCTCACGCCCTGGTCTGCGGTGGGGGGGGGGGGGGCGGTGTTAGGACTGGCAGCGCCGGAGCAGCGGGCGGTAGGAGCCCTGGGCCACCAGGGGCGGGCGGTGCGGAGCCGCTTCCCCGCCCTTCTTGAGCCAGCCTCCGCCCGCCGCCCTCCCCTCCCCTCCCCTCCCCTCCCCTCCCCTTCCCTCCTCTCCCCTCCCTCCCTCCCTCCCGCTGCCGCCGCCACCGCCGTTGGACAGAAGGATGTGAGGCAGAGCTGAGCGGGAGCAGACGCCAGCCACAAGCCTGCTCCAGCCACAAGCCTCGCGGAGCCGGCACCGCGGCCGCCCAGCCTCCCGCCTCCCAGCCCGCGGCTCCCAGCTCCACTCCCTGGAGCATCCTCCAAGCCGTATGTTTCCGGAAAACTTGGCCGAGGGGGAGACGCAGATGAGAGGATGTGAGTGAGGCCCCAGGAGGGGCTTGGGGTGGCGTTGGGTACCGGTGACAGGGACCTGGCTGTGGCCGGCAGGCAGGGGACGCAGGAGTTCTGTGCCCGAGGGACCCCATCCCCACCCCTTCCCTTGGGACCCCTTCTCCCCACCCCCCCACCCCCCACCGCGCCTTTCTGGCTGTCAGGCTGGGGCTGTCAGGGGAGGGAGGGCAGGACCTCGGTCAGCTTGGGGCAGGCTGGCGGGGGCGGTTCTTGGCTGGTGCACGCTCAGAGGCGCTCCCTCTAGCTGGATGGGGGCTGGGGGGCTTTCCGCTGGGTCGAGTTTAGGTGGTCTGCAAGGCTCGGTGAGGTCTGAAGCGCTTGTCCCTGTGCCCAGCACCCTCAGCCTAGGGAACAGGAACCAGAAGGGGGCCCTGGCCAGCGACATGAGGACACTCACCCCAGCCTCTCATGTAGCTGTCAGGAAACCGAGGCTCAGAGAACAGAGTGGGCGGCTGATACCACACAGCACTTCCCAGGCAGGGCTTCTGGACTCCCCTGTCCAGAGCTCCTCCTGGAGTCACCGCTCGGTTTTGGGAAGGGCTGGGTGACCCTGTCACCCTCGTCAACTCCCGCGGTTGCTGCTGCCACAAGTGGAGTTCATTAGGACCCTGAGGCCCCCGCCCGCCTCCAAACCACCTCCTTATTTCTGTGTTGAGTTTGGAAAGGTCAGCCTCTCTGGGGTCCAGCCACCCTCCGGGTCTCCTTGCTCTTCCTATACCCCCCCCCCCCCCCCCCCCCCCGGCCCCCCTTGCGCCCCCCCCCCCCCCCCCCCCCACCGCACCATCAGGCCCAGATGGGAGACCCGCCCTCTCCCGCCCAGGGTTCCGGCCCGACGTGTTTGCCTGGGCTCCCTTGGCCCCGGCTGGGGAAATATAAATAAACTCACGTCCCGTCGTCCTCCGCCAGGTTCTGTGGAAGTGGCAGCTGCTGCTGGCGCAGGCGGAGGGAAAGGTCAGGGGGCTGGGTGACACTTGATCCCAAGCCCCAGCCCGCCCCTGCGCGCCTGTCCTTGAGGAACCCTGAGGAGCCCGCTGGGGCGCCACGTGGCCCGTAGCCTCCACGGGGGAGCAGGTGGCCTGTCGGGCTGGCACACGGGGCCGGAGGCAGGAGAGCGGAAAACCTGGGTCCCCTCTTCCACTCTGCCCTTGGTCTGTCCCCACGAGCTCGCGAATGGCTGTGGCCCCTTGAGCCCGTCCCCGCCCCCC